>NC_065511.1:29508970-29808970 GCF_006386435.1 Epinephelus moara | reverse complement strand
CGCTCCTGCCTCTGCAGCCCGATGAAATAAGGTTATCATGTTTGCAGTCCTGGAAATAACCGTGTTCAGTCAAATTATAACAGGTCGGCTAGAATTACTCCAGCGCTCCCTGAAATTTATTGGGCTCGTGTCAAGAAGGAAGAGGAAATTAGCTGTTTGAGCAAGAAACCCTCCCTACCTTCAACTTATGTCAGCCGGGGAAGATCAGCTCGTATATTAATATGGTTTTATTCTGGGTCTCAGCTGCAATCTATTTTATTCTGTCCTTATAATGATTGTATGAGATAAAGTGCCACTTAAAGGAATCCTCCAGATATCTGTCTGCTCTCTTAATATTTTCTGGAAAGGTCTGGATGATATGACTTAAAATCGACTGAATATTAGGATAAACTGTCACATTTTATACATCATTTTTTCACTTCTCATGGAAGCTCCCTTCTGACTTGTTTGTCCATGTCAATACAGCACAACCACTTAGATTGTGGACATTTGGACTGGACTGAGGGTTTATTGATTGATTGAAATTCTAGTTATATGTCACAGAAAATGCCTCCAATACTGCCTAAAATGCAGGATCGGGTATAGGCGAGTACAAGTCTATGTACCAATCTGATGCCACATGATGTATTGATAAACTTTAAAGTAGTCTCACACCTGGATAAAATGACGTATGGGATCAGGACTCAGTGTCGACTAATATGCAAGTACAGGAATCAAAATTAGTATCGGGAAGGAAGAATGGTATCGAGACATCTCTTGTTAATAGCACTTTTCAAATCAGGATTACAAACTGCATCTTAGAAAAGGAAACAGAAAGAAAACATTAAGATAACGTAAATGATTGGGATGATAAGAAGAAGAAGACACTTGGCACAGAAAGAATACTTGATAAAGAGTTTTTAGTGGAGATTTAACAGAATCTCCGAGGTAGCAAGATGAATTTTAAAAGGGAGGCTGTTCCAAAGGTTGGGGGAAATACATGATCTTTAGTTTTGTGTCCAGACTGCAGAGTTTTTGCAGCAGGATCTACAGTTGTGTGCAGGTATGGGAGGCCACACAAATGTAAGCTGGAGCCAGACCTGGAGTGCTTTAAAAGTAATGAGTAAAAACTATTCTAAAATCAAGCCAATGCACAGAAGGTTAATTTGGGGTTTGATAATCTCTCTTATTTGTTAAAACTGCAGCATTCTGCAGCCTTCGTATCTCAAGCAGGTACAAGTGTGTGTCACAGTAATCAAAGGAAAATGAAAACATTAATGACTTTTTCCAAATGAGAGAGTGATGAAAGGTAATCTGAAGTTATTATAATGCATATCTTTGACAATTTATTTTTTAAAACTTGATTCATAGTGTCTGTAATTTGTTTTTATTGCTCTGTTCTGATATGATGAGTGTTCTTCCTGCGTCCCTCTCTCAGGCGAAATCTGTGGCTTCCGGGTTCATAACGGCCCCTCAGGTTCAGGCTCAGTCCAGTTCGAGGCGGTGGTTCTGGACCGCTCCACTGGCGAGGGCCTGGTTCGGTCCAAGGAGCCGCTTGACTGTGAGAGTCAGCGGGAGCACAGCTTCACCATCCAGGCCTATGACTGCGGAGAGGGACCTGATGGAGTCAACAGCAAGAAATCCCACAAGTAAGTCAGTCCACTCTCTCATCCTCCCAAAAACATAGGGTGTCAGGAGGACCTTAAAAAGTCCTGAAATGTCCTTGATTTAATTATACCTTAGAAGTCATTAAGTAGTCTTAGATTTGAAATTGTGAGGTCTTAATTGCCACAAACAGACACCCTGTTTCAAACAGACAATACTGAATATTTAAACAGTAATTACAGTCACTATTTGAGGACTGATCTGTCACTTCTGCTTGCTGTTGTTACAATAATCCATCTCTCTCTCTCTCTCTCTCTCTCTCTCCTTGTGTTTTGCTTCCCACTCCTCCCTCCCTCAGGGCCACCGTGCATGTTCGTGTAAACGACGTCAACGAGTTCTCCCCCGTGTTTGTTGAGCGTCGCTACGAGGCTTCAGTCCCAGAAGGACGTCTGTTTGACCGAATCGTGCGCGTGGAGGCTCTGGATGCCGACTGCTCCCCGCAGTACAGCCAGATCTGCTTCTATGACATCATCACTCCTAATGTGCCCTTCGCTATCGACAACGATGGTGAGATATGTTTTATCTTGTCGCAGTAAATCAGTGGATGTCGGACTCATGGACCTATTAATATTTGTCTGTCTGCTACAGAAATACAATATCCCCACCAGTCACCACATTATTATCCTCATATTCTGTCTGCGCTATCTGCTCTGTGTGGCATTGGTTGCAAGAAGAATTGCTAAATTCAATATTCAACTCCTAAACTCCGGATGCCCTCAATACATGAAACACACACACAGCAGACGCTGCTGGAGTATTGATGTCTGCATAGCGACAGAGTGTTAAGAATTGCAGGTACTTAATTCCTCGCACAGGTAGAAGCCAAAAGATGTTAAAATAGACTTTGTGTGGGCGGACTATTGTTCTGTCTCTGCAAAAACGTGTCTGCAGCTGTTCAGTTCAATATAACATCCTTTTTGTTCCTGGCTGCTTGTAGATTCCCTAAATTCTTTGTCGTAATTGTATCCATTGACTGGTCGGTGGGAGATCAATTGTAATGTGACACAGCAGCAGAAGAGGACCCTGTTTTAGTATGACTCTGCAGAATCTTCCTGGACTTGGAGGATTTTGCAGAGCAATGAGCAGCTCCTTTCTTTTTTCGATCAGACTGGTACAGAGACCTTTTGTTCCAACCTTGTTCGCACGCTCTGGGCTTGTCATTGTCTATTTTCTTTTTTTCCTCACTTTGTCTTCTCTGTTGCTACCGCTATCTCTTTCATCCCTCTGTCTCTCCTCTCACCATGTCACACCATCTTCTGTCTTACCTATTGTCTGTCAGCTGGCATGCTGAGCGCTGTCAGCCCATCGCAGTTGCTCGCTGTTGCCTTTATCTGTAAAAACAGGAAAACCCTTCATATTTCATTCTATTCTGTGCAATTTGTCTTCCTCTGTTTTCACTTTCTATTCCTGGACGTAGTGCACGGAGCAGGATAGTGGCTCTGTTTTTGTGTACGTGTAGCGAAAGAGGCTTTATCAATGAGCGTTCATTTGGCTTTCAATCACGCAAGCTTGTTGTTGATGACTAAGCCTGCTATTTCTGTTTCCCTTTTATTCTCGTGTTTCATTATTTCTTGTCCCGTCTTTCTTTGTCTCTGTCTCCGTCTCCTAGGTAACATTAAGAACACAGAGCCATTGGACTCGAAGCGCGAGCGTGTTCACACCTTCTGGGTGACTGCCTTCGACTGTGGAAAGAACCGCGCTCAGGCTGATGCCCAGGTTGTCGTCACAGTCAAGCCGTCCTGCAAACCCGGCTGGATCGGTAATCAATGTTACACATCTCTCTCTTTCTGTCCCGATTGTCATGCTTGGATAACTGCTGCGTGACTACAGAGATGTGTTTCAGTCAATTAATCAGTCAAATCTATCACTTTTAGTTAGAATGTGCGTGGGCTTGAATGAATCACCTGTCAAGTGCTGAGTTTTAAAGATGTAATGCTTAAGCTGAAAGTAATATCAAGGGAAGGCAATTAATTTAACTGTGATAATATATATTTATAGAATCATACATACTACTACTACATTTCCTCTGGATTTTCTGACCTCTTCCTTTAAGCACAGTATGTCTGTCTTGCCTGACATTTATTCAGCTTTATGTACATTGAAAATATGTATATCATAATGAGAGAATGTAGGGGAGACCGGGGGGACAAGAGCATCAGAAAAACACAGATTTTTTAAATGTGAAACTACTTAATTCAGTGTTTTTAACGGTTTAAATCACCGGGTCCGTTTGTTTTGAAGAGAAAGAAACCTCTGATGATTCGGCTCCTGGCTAAAAACCTCCTGAATGTCTTGATCTTAATTTATCAAAGAAAAAAGGTGAGCACATATTAGCAAGTGCTGGGCTAGCAGCCGTCTTCAACATACCAAACAACATCGGAGAAACACAGATTTGTAACGTTAAACTGCTTTATTCAGTGTTTTTACCAGTTTAATCACATGGTCTGTTTGTTATGGAGATAATGCAGCTCCCAGTAAGAACCTGAACAATGAACACTGAAGGAATTCCAGCCTGGAAAAGTTTCAGCTGGTTGTAATGTGCCATCCTTGCAGCTAGATGCCACTAAATTCCCCAAAAACTTACACACTGGACCTTTAAATTATTAGGAACAAAATATGTATTTTGATGTTGCCAAGTCAGACACTATTGTCATGGTGTCAGGGTCAATTGTAACACCTCTTCCTCACTGGACATGATGCGGACAAGTGAACATCACATAGTTTCACTTCTGATGATTTTGATGAAAGATACCCTAATCTGCTCTGTGCATCAGGGAACAGGAGAAGGGACATGTCGCTTGCTTAAAAAACGCTTGCATTGACTCTGGCAACAGCAAGCCGTGCCTTAGGCTCGATCAGGGCTCAATAGGCTCACTGAATGTTCATTCATTAATTCAAACCTTTATTTAAAACTCAGGAAAACAATTGAGGGAGACGCTCATTTGCAATGATGCCGAGCATGAACAAAGACATTAAAAAAACAAAAAACAATTAGCAAACAAATAACCATCATTCATATCAATTAAAACAGAAATGAAATCATACAAAACAACAAACAACAATAGCAATAAACGATCGCTTGAAGTAGAACGTAGAATGCTGCTGTCTCTCGTAGTGCATCTGGACAGAATGTGCTCGCTTGCTGTATGCTAGGAAGAGCTGTAACACAGCGTTAAAATTACAGCCAAATTTACGACCCATGCCACAATCAACCTTGCTGGCTAGAAACAACAAAGCTAACATTTGACAGAGATCAAATGTTAGACAACAGAATGGTCATCAAAACTAGACTGATGTATATTAATAGACATTAAATGTTACGACAGTGTGAGGAAAATATTGTAGATGAAAAGATCACTTTCATACCAAAAAAAATGAGTCAGTGACACCAGTTTGTCCTGAGAGGGATCATCACAGATGATGTGCCCAGTTTAGTAGTTCTGTCTCAGTTCTGATTGGTGCAGTTTGAGATGTTACAATTGCCCCCATCTCCAGGTAAATAATACGACAGACTATGAAATTAATTGAAGAACCTTACTGCCATAACAGGACCATTACAGGACTCTGCCTTTTCATAAGTGTGGGCCCTATTTTTCCCCACTTTTTAAATCCAAATGTTGAGGGTCTTGTTGTGATTGCACTTTTTTTTACTTTTTTAGGATGGACCAAGCGTGTAGAGTACACACCAGGGTCAGGCAGCATCCCACTGTTCCCCAGCCTGCACCTGGAGACCTGCGAGGAAACTGTGTGGAACATCCAGGCCACCGTAGAGCTCCAGACCGGCCACATCGGGAAGGGCTGTGACAGAGACAGCTACTCTGACAGATCTGTGCGACGGCTGTGTGGTGAGTTCTAGTTTACTCCTCAAAATGTAAATATTAAGACGGTGGGATGATGTTTTATTAATATCCCCTCTCACTTTTTCCTCATCAGGTGCTGTCAGGGGCGAAGTTGACCTCCTCCCGCCTCCATCTCCTGCTGCCAACTGGACCTCAGCTCTGCCCACTCTCCCCTCCTCTGATTCATCTTTGGTCTTCTCCTTTAATGGATCGAACCACGTCGCCGTGGTGCCAGATTCGGTTGTCACAGCATTGTCCGGCGACCACTTCACTTTGCAGCTGTGGATGCGAAGGGGCGGTGCCAACATCCAGCCTGCGACCACTCAGACCAGAGGAAGTCGCAAGGAGGAGGAGACAATTGTGTGCAGCACTGTCAAGAATGGTGTGTGAAGCTTTGTTTATACTCAAAGAGACACTGTGGTGTGAGCATTTGTAGATGGCGCGCAAGCTGCTAACATGCACAGAGGCATTTACGCTCAGTGCGTTGTTTGTTGTAATATGCTCTGAAATGCCAGGGGGCGCCACTCTTTCCACTACGTTTTTCCGCATGTCACAAAATCCCCTTCTTTCCCTAATGTGCTGGCCATTTCTCTCCATGAATTTAAGACCATTTAACTGAAATATAGCGTACAATTAAACTGATGTTGATTTTTTTTTTAGGTGGCAAAAATACGTTTTGTTGCTGCCCCCCTGCCCACAGCAGTTCATTGCTTAGTTTCCATGGTGGCACTCCTGCCTGATTCTCCAAAAGGGGACATGCTGACTGCCATCTATTGTATGTAATACACTAACTATGGATAAGTACCTCATACAGCCCCACTTGAAAAAATCCAAACTATCCCTTTAAACCCCCTGAAGGTTACACACTCAAATCCCCAGAGAAAGCAAAGGCTGAAAGAAACAAAAAAAATACGTAAAGCTGTTTATAGCCTCAACAACTACTATCAAGGTGCTCTTGAGAGAGACACTTAACCCTCAGCTGCTCTCCACTTGAGCAGCCAAGTGGAGAGCAGCAGTGGAACAGTAAACCGCTGTAATTGGGCCAGGCAGAATATTGTGTGCATCATGTGAATATTTTTTAAACTTTATGACTTTGTAGGGGCAGCGCTAAAAAAGCAGCACGTTCAGCAAGCCTCCCCTCGGGTAGAAACAGTAATAAAATTCACAAGTGAGAAAGATAAAACAGAGATTAAAATCTATATTAAACTCATTTTTATGTCTTATCGAGGTTGTTCTCGGAAGAAGCGCCTGCTGGTGATATGAAGACAGTTTGACAAGACCACACTGACCCACCAATTATTTTCTGTTCCTCTGCTCTACAGATGATTCCTTCTCCCACTATTCCCTCTCCGTCCATGGCTGCCGCCTCTCTCTCTTCTACTGGCCCGACGTCTCAGCCGCACGGCCCGTCAAGTTCTTGTGGAAACTGGAGCAGGTACTGGGGGAGCTGCAACACTTAGCTTTGATGTTCTCACTTGCACCGTGTCTTCAGCATTTGTACCTTTGAAATTAAGCTAAAATGAAGGAAATGCAGTGGTAAGGTGTTATGTCTGCCTCAGGCACTGCTATTTTACAAAACAACCATCTTCTGTTCATACGTATACAAACGTAAGAACACAGTGCTCCTATACTTTTAAATTTCATATTTGTGTGGATAAAATTCACATGAACTATACACCGAAATGAACTGAAAAAGTTTAAGGGCAAGAGGAAACAAATGAACAGATTTTCTGTATGATTCAGACAGCACACTGGGGGGTGAGGTGGGTTTGTTGTGACTGACGCCACTGGTCCCAGACAGATTGAAGCAGCATGGATTAAAGGATACTGAACAGATACAGAGAAGATTTGTCAAATCCCTCTGTCTGAACCACGATATCTTATTACCCCAGTCTTTCTTTTCTGCCCCTCTGTCTGTATGATTTCCCTGTCTTTCCTCTTTGTATTCCCTCCGATATCTGTTAAGAAAGCTCGGGAACGAGTGGTGGATCATCATGTTCTTCTTAATGCACTGCATTTATGTGACAGCTAAAGTTACATGTTACTTTCGAGATTTACACCAGAAACCTGACTAGTTTATGAAAACAAACATTTAGTATCTAGCTGGGATCCCTTTGTCACGTTTCAGATGTCTACGAGTTGTTTGCAGTTTCCAGCAGAGACGTTTCCCCTCTAACTTCTCAGATGCTTTCATTTTAATACCTGTTTGACCCCAAAAGACATAAAATGATACAAAAATTCACAAAAAATGCAAAGATCAGAGAAAAATGCTAAAAAGAAAAGAATTTTTTTCTTATTTCCTTGTCCATTACTCATCTTACAACCCCTCAGACTTATCCTGTGACACTTTGGTCGGAAAATAACTGGACTAAACTACCTAACTGACGTTAAATCTAGCTCCTCAACAGCTACATCAATAACAGCAGTAACAATAATGTAATATTGATATACCCGCCCCTCTAGCCATTTCTCTGCAGCACAAGTTTTTTTACTAATAATATTTTAAGTACTTTTTTTAATAGTATATTTATTGAATTTGCAACATGTAAAAAGTAAAAATATCCAGTATTAAACATATACATAGATATCAATGGATAAACAGTTTCAAAATGATTAAAAATGAATACACTAAGTTAAAGGAAAACTTAAGTTTTTTTCAACTTGGACTCTATTTTCATCATCCTTGGATCTTGGTGACAAAGGTTGGTCAAATATTCAGAGACTGCTGCAGCCACAGCGTCGAAACAGGCTGCAATATAATCCCTACTGGCAACTGTGCACCGATTTACGTCCATTAAAATTGCTTGTTTTTGCCACTGACAGGCTCAGATTGTTATTATAAATGTCTGACATTATTATGGAAAGGGCCCTACTGAGAGATGAAACACTGATCTGGTCCTCCTGGTCTGTGTGAAATATTTTTCACAACATCATGTGCATTATTATTCTCCAATATCATGTTCACTTGTTAATAGTAGTAGTGCAATATAAGTTTCTCAGTCATGTGCAATACTATTTCTCATTGTTACATCACATGCAATATAACATCGATTATCAGGAGCAGTCTGGGGTTTTTTTTCACCATTTTAGTTCATTTTTACTAACTGTTGTAAAAATGAACTAAAGAAATGTACTAACTTACTCCTATGGTTACTCTATTAGGCACTGGGTTTTGCTTTTGCTCCTTGAAAACACTACTATACACACACTATCTTGTATATTTGTATATTTTACCAGATATGGTAATACTAGTAATGGTAATACTATACTGTTCTAAAACTGGGCCCAGTGAGTGACCCTGACCCGAGGAACCCACTAGTTGTCTGGTTGGTGCTGGATGTGAATCGTTAATATTGTGGTTACTGTACTTAGTGTTACTGTAATTTGAAGCATTCCCCGGCACAAGAATTTCCTTCGGGATAATTAAAGTTCAATTTTATTAAATTGAACTGAACTGTTAGTGTGTGTAACCAAGTCTCACTCAAGGAGAAGTCTCTCAAAATCTCTTTTGCACATTGTCAAAATTAGCTAAATCTTCAGCCATGCCACTAGAAGTCTTAAATAACCCCAAGATTCGCTTTCTGTACTCCAACCAACTTGGCACTCCTCTCTCCAACTCTCACTAATGTTTCAACTGTTTTTCCCTGCAACAAGTCACCTCTCGTGAGATTTCAGAACAAGACTTCTCCTTGAGCAAGACACAGTAACAAACAGACTAAATCAAGCGAAGGGTACGAAAAACTTTCATTGCTCTGTAGCGTCTTTTCCATGATGTTGTTAGACACTTATAATAACAATCAGAGCCTGTCAGTGGCCAAAAGAAACACTTTTAATGGATTTAAAGTGATGATGCACAAATCCTTGTAGGGATTACATTGCAGCCTGTTTCGCCGCCATTGTTGCAGCTGTCTCTCTATATACTGGACCAATTTCAAAAATTGTCTCCATTAGTCACTTAGATACAAAAAGACAGAAAAATAGGGTACAGGTGGAAAAATACAGATGTTTCCCTTTAATTCCCGTTACATAAATGTTGAAATAATAATATCTATGACAATATTCTTG
This sequence comes from Epinephelus moara, assembly GCF_006386435.1. Taxonomy (NCBI): domain Eukaryota; kingdom Metazoa; phylum Chordata; class Actinopteri; order Perciformes; family Serranidae; genus Epinephelus; species Epinephelus moara. The sequence goes on along the minus strand of NC_065511.1, from coordinate 29,799,422 downwards.
AAAAAACACCAGAGGGGTACATTACAACTGATACATGTGCAATAGCTGGCTTCTGAACACATATATTGCTCTACATTGATCTACAACAGTTCTACTAGAGTAGGCGACACAGTGGTGCAGTGGTTAACATCGTCGCCTCACAGCAAGAGGGCTCCTGGTTTGAGGCTGGGATGGGGGGCTCGAATCCTGGGGTGGGGGAGCCCCTCTGTGTGGAGTTAACATGTTCTCCCTGTGTCAGCGTGGGTTTTCTGCGAGTACTCCGGCTTCCTCCCACAGTCCAAAGACATGCAGGTTAATTGGTGACTCTAAATTGCCCGTAGGTGTGAATGTGAGTACAAATGGTTGTCTGTCTCAGATGTCTGTCTCGGATGTCAGTCTCTGGCAACCTGTCCCAGGTGTACCCTGCCTCTCGCCCAGTATCAGCTGGGATAGGCTCTCATGTTGACTCTGTGTTATCTCTGTCCAACAGGTGTGTGACAGCGAGTGGCATCATCTTTCCCTCAGTGTCCAGTTTCCCTCGGTAACCCTGTATGTCGATGGTGTGACCTTCGACCCCGCCCTCATCCACGACAATGGAGCCATCCCCAACCCCGCCCCCCGCCAGAAGATGCTCATCGGAGCATGCTGGGGTAACACACTGAAATTTATGCTCAGCGAATACACAACTGACATACATTTCATTCCAGCTTAATGATGGATTCTGACAGAAATATATGCAAGCAGGGAGCGAGAAACCCTGTTTTTTTTCCTCTTTTTGCATAAATGCTATGAGCAGCAATTGTGCAGTTTGCTGCCTCTTTTGCATTCCTCCGTCAATGAAGTGTCATTCAAATCACACATCAGCAAAGATAGCAGACTGCCATTTCTGGCACGATCACCGGCAACTCAAACCCTCGTAAGGCATCTTCAGACAATCTGCCGAGACATTTTGCCTCGCGCCATTCACTCCCTCATTTCACTCAGTTATAATTTGGTTGATGCATTTTGTCTTTGAGGGCTAATAATATAACTGACTTATCAATTATTCAGGGCAGCAGAACAACATGAGGGCCAGACAGCTATCAGCCACTTACACTCGAATCGCTGGGTAAAATGGGAAACTCTGGCTGCCAATTAGCAGTGAAATACACACACACATACACACACACTCTCACACACACGTTCGCAGTGTTACACTCACATCCACAGTGGAAGTCGCTCTGCTGCGAGGCAGCAGCTGCTGCTAGATAATGAGGAGATGGTGCTTTTCTGAATATCATCAACAATTTTCTTGCTTGCATTCTCTCACTTGCGCCTTCTCGTGTTATTTATTTCTTTATTTTATTTTTCCCGTCAACCTCTGGCACCTTCAGGCTCCCTCTCACTTTGTTTTCATACCTCACTACATTTAAATATCTCTCTCAGTGTGCCTTACTGTTTTCTCTTTTTCTATTCCCCTTTGTGCCCCTCACCTTGTTTCCCTCGCAGAGCCTGAAGAGAAGCAGAAGGAGATACTAAACAACACCATCCCAGAGGGTAAAGACTCAGGTGACCTCCCTGTTTTCACTCTGTGGTGTGCAGCCTGTCATTTTGCTGTGTCACTGTTGTTGTATATTATTTATGTACATTAGAATATAAATGTGGTGTTATAATATGTATTCATACTGGACTGTCTGGTCTTTAGTAAAGTATGTGGGCGGTTATCATGGCCTGTTGTCGGGGGTGACGGTGCGTCCCGGCAGTGTGGAGCCTCACAGTGTGGTGGAGTGTCTGTACGCCTGCAGGGAGGGCCTGGACTTCGGAGACCTTGAGACTCTGGGCTCAGGCATGAAGGTAATGCCTCAGAGAACCGCAGAATGTCAAGTTGCTGAGAGAGAGGATGCTCAGAGAGAGTGAACGCGTGTCTCAGATACACACATTTAATCTTTTATCCCCTATTGTAACATTTACAGTCAAAATTAAAACATGCCACACTACTCTTCTCCTGTACACCATGCTTTATAAATGTTAACAGCTATCTGGCCTTCACTCAGGCGGTGATCAGTCATGTGACTCATTGATCACCATAGATACTAGCCCTTTACTATCAGTACATACATACAATTGAGACATATCACTTGGTCATTACATTGTGCCTTGAACTTTGACCCTCTTGCTTATCACTTAACGTCATCATCAAGATACAAAATCCCATGCAGAATAGACAGAAAAGCATGCTGGCTTATGGCTTACCACATGTAGTAAGACATCCTGGTATTTTTTGCTCACTGTCTTTGACATAGTAGGATAAATATTGGAACATACTAAATATTTTTTCTGGCCTACTTAACGGTATGGTAATAAGAGTATAGGCGTGTAGAAAACAACATGAGAGTCTGCACACTAGATAAGTGGTTCCAGATGTAAAAAACACACTTTATTTTTAAGTACATTGAATTTCCAGAACAAAGCTTATATTTTGAAGTGCCGTTTCTTGCTGTAGATTGAGTAAATAACCTTGACAGCTACTCAACAGAGACAGCTAACTAGCTCTATGACATGGCCAAATGCAAGTATGACGCTGAATATTTTAAACTGTGTGGACCTTGAACTAATGACTGAGGACAAATCTGGACCCTGTGGCTGGACCAGTTGGGAACCACTTCACTTGATTATACTCCCATGAACATAATACATATTTAATGCCAAGTAACTATATTGCACAGACTATAGCGCTTAGTACTTCTCATCTGGATGTGTGTGCTTTTGTACACTTCTTTGCATGTCACACAACATTACCATCATCTTTTGAGAATATTAAATAGTGTTTGATCTTAGAAGATAAAAATATTCACAAGAGAATTATAAATACAAGTACAAAGCACACAAAATTATAACAGACTTTTCAAAAATGCTCTTTACAAATTGAAATATTTCATCAACTCAGAAAAACTCAAAAAAAGAAGTTGTATTTCTGTTTTTGAATAGGAAGTGTCAAATTATGTACTCCTTTAACCTCATTTATTCAAATCTCTTTAATATCACAATACTCATGCAACCAATTTCAAAGACACTCTTTGGTTGATTGCACCACTTCCCTCATTTGGTTTAAAAATAATTTTTATTCCTATTGTTTTCAAAAAGGTCTGGCTTTTATTTTAGAAGTGAAAATCTCACATGTAACATCATCACTTGTTATGTATTTGCAAGTCGCTTTACAGTCACACTTTTTATTTATCTAATTGATTAAATTATTTAATTGCAAGTTCATACATTTTATTAGCTTGAAATTTACTGACTGCATTATATTAAGTATTTAATGCATATGAGTTAGTTTTTAAAATGACCTTTTTGATTTGTTTAATAAGTACATGCCTTCATTGTCTTTCATTTATATTCACGTTCGGGTTCCTCCTTTCTGTGCACACGTCGTTCTGTTTTTCATATGTGCTGTGTAGGGGTGACAGACAGATCTTAAAGACTGAACGGGAGGAATTAATTCAGCAAGCAAAACCTTCATCTTCATATGGGGACCACACTTGAAAAAATGTAACCCTGTCCTCTAATTGCAACATGAGATGTTGGTGTGTTGCCAAATGTGTCTAACCTCCCCTAGTGGTGGTTTGGTGTTTTTGAGACATTTACACGTAAAATGTTTAACATTTTTGTTCAATGTGTGTCAAAGAGGTGAAAAGTAATACGCCTGCCAACATTAATACATCTTTGCTCTGATGTCTCTTCAAAAGAACCTGCATTGAATGAGATTCAAGAAGATAAACCCTTTTTAAAGTTTCCCTTTGTAAAACACCCATAACAAGATGTCCTTTTATGTAAATGAACGGAAACGTAGATTTTCAAGCGTCTGTTTCGGCTTTGCAGGTTCATGTGAACCCCAGTCAGTCAGTGTTGGTGCTGGAGGGAGACGACATCGAGAGCTTTAACCGCGCAGTGCAGCAGGTCACCTACAGGAACTCTCTACGCTTTGCCACCCCTGGAGTCCGACCTCTCAAACTCACCACCTCGCTCAGGTACAAAACACACACACATGCACAAATGGTTCTGTTTATTATTGTGGATGGACCTCAACATGCATACAGATAAAAATCAGTCATAGAGAAGGCGGAGATACGGATTTCACCACAACAAAATATTCAATAGTTCATTAGGCAAAAGCACACCCTGATATTTACTGACAACATGGTAACTAACTTGAGTCACACGTCCTTTGATTGAAAGTCATTCTGTGAAATGCAGAAGCAAAGTGACACCCCAAATGTAAATTATCACACTTTAAATCTCTGAACATCACAAATGATAGGATGTGAGATGAAAATGATTTCCTCAAACAGTCTGTGGCTGTCAAATGAAGTGTCAACTGTCTGGACTCTGCTGCCTCTGCTTTACTCCTTTGACATTGAACTCATCAAACATGGACCTTGCTTCAGCTGTGATAAGGACCGGTGTGGCACGAAAGAGATGATGATAGAGGGAATACGTCAAAGCGAGAGATAACGAGGAATATCTTATCGTACCGTTCATTCAGCCATTTGCTTTGATGAAGTAAACTGCAGGTACAAAATTAATTCTGCCTGGTTTTACCTGCAGCTCTTGAGGGATTAACTTTCAGAAACTGTTTGTCTTTTTAGTGGAGACCAATTAAAAGTGATTCCTGTCTGTCATCATCTTGTTATTCGCTTATTTTCACCTTAAAAATGATTCAAACTGATTTTTTTTTTGTATCCTTGAGTACTGATTAGAAAAAATGTAACAACATTTACATAAGCCCCGTTTCCATCGAGCTGTACGGTACAGTTCAGTTCGGTGCACTTTTTTACCAAAAGTTGTGGATGGTACCAATGGAACTGTTCCGCACTGTCCTATTTTTGGTCCCCCCTCTGTTGGGGTACCTAGCACACAGATCTGGTACTAAAAGGTGGAGCTGGGTACCTAGCACACAGATCTGGTACTAAAAGGTGGAGCTGTGAACACTGCGGTCTGTTGATTGGTCAACAGAGGACGGTCACTCTGCTCAGGGCTGAGTTGTGGCTGGTTTTGAGGCTCTCCACTGTTCATACTGTGGAGAGTTTTATTAGTACTCAGTGTATGAGTTGACGACATGAATCAATCAGCACACCGTAAATTTCACTGTAAAAACTTTGACCATTCCATTAGTTCTCTTGTATGAAAGACACTTTTAGTAATGAGTGGATCTTAAAGCGTTTATATTTATTAATTTTTGACCAGGTTATGTGAGCTGCATATATTCTAATCCTCACTTGGAGAAAACAAAAGCAGCACGGAGCATCGTTCCTGTGGGCTCCAGCAACACTAAACCCCTGAGCTTGCCTTAGAGGGACTAAGTGAACAAATCCACTATTTTTAAATATCCCATGGAGAGAGACTCTCACCGCAGCCTGTTTTATTTTGTTCTGAAAATGTCGGCGTGTAGCCTCGATCTGTGGATGATAAACGAGGGGCAGACTTCCCTCTGTGTCACCGATAATGAGGAAATACAGTGAGTGCTGGACGGAGCAGTGAGTGACAACAACCCCACCCACATTTAACAGTACTGTTTGCAGTGGAAACACTAGGGTCTAGGTACCATGTCTGAAGGGTTACTTTTGGTTCCAAAGGTACCATACCAAAAGTGTTTGGTGGAAATGGGGCTGTAGTGGCCAAACATGGAATTACAACCTTCAGGTCCATCAAGTGATGCCATGTGACCCAGAAAGATTTTTCCCATAGACTTACAATGTGAAAGAGGCGCCTGTAAATCAGTGGATGCATTTTTTTGAGCGTCACAGCCCCCATGAAATGACTTGTTTCACTAACAGAATTTGATCCATTTGGTGTGATAACATTTGGAAAGTTTAGAAAAGCTGCACGGTTGAATCATTTTATCCCCATTCAAGTTAGCAAAGAGCTAAACAGGGCCGGGCTTTGGGCTGTCGGAAGTCTCCAGCACACTTGCCTTACAGGCCCCAAAATGCAGATGATCTGGGTAATTTCAAACCACAGGAATTTAATTGTAACTATTATAGGAATGAACGGGTCCCCACCTCCAGGGCTGTCCAGTTCTTTTACACATCAATGTTTCTTAAATGTTGTCTTTAGTCGTTTTTAAATGACTGTTTGTAGTGGTTGTTTGGTTGTCTTACAGTAAGTCTGTGCCTGTATTGGTGTTGTAGTGTGTGTTTTATTCCTTAAAAGCTTAACTAGGGACGAGGTCTGCAAATTAGCCATGACAGAAGTCCCACATACATATTGCATCAGTTGCATTTATTTAAATGTAATAGTGCCTAAATGTGTCGCTCCTGTCGAATAAATTGCTAAACTATAATTTTCAAAAGTATCGCACCATCAAACAGAAACTGTATCCCTATTGTTGTCAGACAGACTGACAGTGCGAGACTCTGAATCCCTGGTTCAGTGTGCATCACACTGAATCACCTGGCCATGAAAATAAAAAGCACACAAACTCCGTTTCCGGGTCAGTGCTCAACCATGCTTAACAACTGCGAACTGGCTCTCTGGCTTTAGCAGTCACTTTTAGCTGATGAAATATTAATTCAGCTCGGGAAGTACAGTCAAGCGCACATACTACGTGGTATATTGTGTATTTATACTAAAACTAGCTGCCTGCCGACAAATCAGATCTTATCAGAGTCTCTGGCTGCAGATATTACTGCCTTATGGGATTGTTGTTTTTTGGTCCATGTTTTTAAGATTAAAATGATTACCAGGCAACAACTCTGTGCTGGAGGTTTTGTTTTTAAGATCCCAACGATTCAAGGTCACGGACAGATTTTTTTCTCACTTGGTTTCTGCTCAAGTGTACCAGAGTTGTTGTTTTTTTTCCTCCAGCGTGTTTTATTGCGTGTGTGAAGATTAGACTGATTTGAGGCCAGGAGTTACCCAGATGGCTGAACAGCAGGCCCTTCTGGAGAGGCCGATAGAAGCAGCTGCTAACTCTGATAGTGGAAATGTAACACACACACACACACACACACTCACTCTCTGCTTAATCCCCTTTCAAATGTGATGCTGAATTATAGTGCAGATGAATAAATATATGTAAGCAGCCTGTCATCAATCTGATTTGCTCTCCGTTTCTGGCAGGAAAATTAAATTTGTAACAGCGGAGCTACTGTGGTTAGACATCTGCTATTTTCAGACCAAAGTTAAATACAGTCATGGTGGAATTAGGGAGAAAACATTTCTCTGAATTTAGACCTTTTCGTCAACCACGGTGCCAACTTTCTCAACATTACTCAGCCACATCGTTGCTACTCTGAAAGCAAGAGCCTGCAGCCATGCTAGCAGTGCTTTGAGTTAAATGCTAACATCAGCATGCTAACGTGCTCACAGCGACATCCATTTTGATGTTTATCTTATATACCATCTTAGTTTAACATGCAAGCTTGCTAACATTTACTAATTATCTCTAAACACAAAGTACAGCTGAGGTTGATGGGAAGGTCATAAGGTTTGCAACTATATTGATCAGATGAAAATTTGATATGATGTCAGCGCTAGATGGAGAGTTAAAGGAGAACTGTGCCCGTTTTACACATCAAAGTATGTTTACAGGTCTTGGGGAGTTGTTTAAAGTCTTTTGTGGCTCCGGAGGGAGCTGTGCAAAGTCTGATAAATATCCTCAAGTGATGTCTCGGTCGGGGATGAAGAGTGAAAAAAAAAATCTGTGGGTGTACAGTAAGAAAAAAGTGAGTTTACCAGACCTCTGTAGCCCACTCCTCATCTCTGTTTGAGTCTATGGCTCAAGGCTACATTAGCCGCTACCAGTATAACACACCTGAATCTCTGCAGTGCGGTCGAGTTGCATTGTGGGTAATGTAGGCATCAGGAAGAAGAATGTCTGGAATAAAAATGACAATCTCTCCGATTCTGCTGCATCAATTATAATCCTTTTTTTAACTGTCCATTGCGAGTATGACAGTGTTACAGGAGTGTGATGCTAAATCAGTGCGGTAATCTTGCTGTTAGACTTTACCCTGTTGTACTTCCCCCTTCACCCCAAATTTTATATTAATCCATTCAGTACTTCGTGGCATTTTTTACTTCAAACCAAAAATGTCAACTTCAAAGTAGCATTTGAGGAAAATTCAGGGGGTCATCAAAGTTTGTAGGATTTATCGTCTAGACACCAGGAGTGTTTGTGCAAAATGTCATTGCAATCCGATAGTAGATATTTCAGTCTGGAGCAACATGGTGGGACAGCTGACAGACTGACATCCCTAGGGCCATGTTGCCAGTGTGACAAAAAAATTTAAAACTTTCTGTCTCTTTTTGTCTCCCTTTCTCTCTCTGACAACACACACTTCTTTTCTCCTTGCCAGATGTTTCAACGAGGAGAGCTGCCTGTCCCTGAAACAGCTGGAAGGATACCTGGTGGTTCTGCAACCTGACGCCCCTCAGATTTCTCTGTCTGGGGTCGGCCCTCATCTGGCTCGTCCTGCCCCTGAGTTTGAGGGTCCCCGTGGCGTCCCCCTTTTCCCCGAGCTCCGGATCGTCTGTTCATTGTCTCATGCTGTCAACACGGCTGCACAGGGGATGGAGGGTGGAGGTGAGTCATGAAATAACTCTTTTTTTTCATCTTGAAGGATATTTGGAATATTTCTTATGTTTGTTTAGCACATGTTCAAGTATCTGTGTATGGAAATGAGTTTAAGAGACTATCTGTGGTCTCCTCTCTTAGCTCTGATGTCCGACGCCGTGGCTCACACTTTGGATGGCTGTGAGGTCCAGCCGCTGGGGGAGGAGCTAAACCCAGAGAGGGAGGAGCTTCTGGTTGACATGGATGTTGTGCGAGAGAGGGGACTGGAAATCATCAATACTACTGCTTATATTGCCATCACAGGTACTGTGCCAAAACACATCCTGCGCATTTTATATTTGTCAACTGTTGTCTGTCTTTGATTAGAAAAGAATCATTAAAGGTGTGGATAGTACGTATAAATTAACTGTGGTAAAATTTCCTCCATCTTGTCAGCGCCCAGATCTCCCTGCTCATACGCTAGTGAAAGTCCACACAAATTTCACTGGCTCTTGGGCCATTGCTTGAACTACAGATTGTACTTCATCATTTGTGTATGCCTGCCGCTACCTCAGACACAAAGAGTATAGGAGCGAAATGTGAAGGAGACCAAACTCAGATCAAACTGATCAAAACTAGGCAGTGCTGATCAAATATAAACCAAGATTCTGTTACTGTATTGCATATTTCACACTTAAAATTTCCTCAAAAACACATTTTAGTGCGCTGCTTAGCTGTAATATGAACGTTTGTGAACAGGAAGTCGGTACCATGCTGTTTCCTGTACTGCAAAAATAGAGGCTTAAAAAACTGAGATCAAACAGTAAAACTAAGTAGTGCTGATCAAATATGATCCATGATTCTGTTGTCCTTTTTCTCACCTGAAATATTTTCAGAAACATATTTTAGATTATTGTTTAACTGTAATAAAAGTTTGTTAGTTACTGGCCAGCTACCATATTGCTTTTCAGTTGAACAACTTGCATTTTATGACCCACCAGTGGGAGCGTTTACTGGTCTGGTGTGGTGCAGTGCAGTCTGGTAGTTGTAGGTTCTCTTGAGCAATAGCGAATACCACAGCCCTTTTTCTCTGTTTTCTCTTTATATAGCACCAATTTCAAAAGTATTTGTGTCTTTCTATGGCACAGACAACCCAGTTTTATGAAAAGACCATCCTTCCAACAGTGACATATGTCTTTTAACATTAAAAATGTCTTGTTCTGGCCAAGATAGGGAGCAGCAATTACAACGAGTTGCACATAAACAACATGAAACAGATGGTACAAAATATGTCAGAAAACCTTAATTAAATTGTCTGTTATTGTCTGTTTGTGTTTCTCTGAAGTTTTTCTGTACAGCATTAAATATTCATTAAGAAATTAGCAAGATTAATAGTTAAAGTTTGGGGGAAAAACAGTTTCATAGTCATAAATTCTGCTAAAATGATTTATCAGGATGGAGTGGGTGTGGTCTTTCCTGGATTTATTAACAGACAGACACAAACAGCCCCACAACTGTCATCACATTTCAAATTAAAATAGATACATCCTGATTGGTGCACACAAATATGTGATATCACTCTTTTTCCAACGAGTCCCGCCTTGTTAAAAACTATGAAAAAAGAACAAAAAACAGAAACGCTCTCAGAAATTAACAAAACTGTTTGAACATTTAAGCAGAACATGTTAAAATCTTTATGTAAGACCTCCTATATCCATATCCATATTTCAGTGCCTTTAAAACTTTGATATAACAGATTCCCAATGACCTAAAAATGAAAAGTAATCCATCTGATACAGTCCCCCCCCAGCTGTCAATAAGTATCTGTGGACTACTTTTCTCTCCTCCTCCTTCTGTCTACAGTTATTGTCTCGGTATTGACTCTTTGTCCTCTTTTTTTGTTTGGCGCTTCCTCCAGGTGCCGAATCCATCTCTGTGTATGAGGACGTCCTACGCTCGGTGCGCTACCGACTGGCCAAAGGCTCAGCCCGCTTCGAGAGGCGGTTCCGCCTGTCCTGCTCTGAGATGAATGGCAGATACACCAGCAATGAGTTGACTCTGGAGGTGAGAAGAAACATCATTCACGTACAGTAACTCCTCTGGTGCTGACAGGAAGATAAATGTCCTTTAAATCTGAGCATGGAAGTGCAGTTCCAACAGTATTTGTATGAAAGCTGGAAATTTGACCCTAGATGATTTAGTTACACATTCCTCTTCCCTGTTTCTCTCCTCCTTCCTTCAGGTGAACTTCCTCCACTCTCTGGACAGCCTGTACCACCCGTCCCACCTGCTGGCCTCCCAGCAGCAGTTCCTCCATCCATCCCACCACGCTGGAGAGCTGAGTGGACACACCCTGCCCAATCCACATCGCAACTCAGGTGACATTTCTATCTCATCAGCTGTCCTGTCCTGTCCTGCACCTTTCTAGAACTGATGTCACAAAATGCTTCACAATAACAGACAAAGGACAGAAATACAATGCAGTCAGAATATAAGAGTGATGGATGAGGGGAGCTCTGGTAGCCTAATAGTTGGGGCACACATACCACAAATCTGCAGCATCTCTCTCCACTGTGACTATCAAATAAAACGCAATTATAGCTAACACAAAATGATCTTATGAAAAGTAATGGATAAAAATAATAACTAAAATAGAAATTAAAATAAATAAGATTGTGGTGTTTACAGATCTTCAGGGTTCCCTGTGAAGTTTTAAACCTCTAGTTGTTGATTTATTTTCAATAAAGCAAGAAGTGGATCTGAGACACAGAGAAACAAGGTTTAGGCAAATAAATCTAAGAGGAAAAAAAGCAATAAGCGACAAATAGGCCGTAGTTAGTACAGCAAGGTAGACTGAGCAATCTGGCGGAGTCTGGACTGCAGAGCCGGGGCATTTGTACTGTTGGGGTTGATTGGTGGATGGCTTACAGGTGAACAGGTGGATTGGCAGCAGGAGTTGATTGGCAACAGGACTGATGAGAGCAACACCCAAACACAGAGACAAACAAGGGACCATAAGAAACAAAGGAAACAAAACAGCTGACACATGAGGAATGAAGGAAAGGCACAGACTGTGACACTAGTAGCACCATGGAGCTGTTTTTGTTTTTTGTTAGTGTGTCCCTGCTTTGTTTATTGCATGTGCACACAAGTTGGTGACGTGATGGACAGTCCTACCAGTGGTGTCGTACTATTCCACTGATCAATAGGTGGCAGTAACACGCCAAGATATGCTGTATTGTGCCGGCTAGACAGGGAAGAAGACTACAAGCTACTAAACATGGGCTGCAGTCGAATAGTCAAAAAAATTAGGTCCTATTTCTTTTTGTAAACACTTTTCCTTGACCTTGATTGAAAATGTCATGAGGTCAAGGAAAGGTGTGAAGGAGAATTCTAAAGGACTTAGGAAAGACGACCCCAGTGCTAAGAGAATCCGACTGCTCTTACAATAAGCTCTGTTATTACACAACAGCAGATGGACATCCATGTGGATCTGCTGTGGTGAAACTACACTACTAGATGTGCATCTTAGATACTTCACTCTGTGCACTTTTACTGTGTTCTTTCATGTAGGTTATACAAATGTGGACAACCTGGTGAATTATATTACTTCATTACCAAGGATGGAATTGAAATAATAAAAGGAACATGGGCAACAGCCAGGAAAGTGAAACAAAATGGTTGTCACATTGACAATGGTTGCTCACACTCACGCTCCTGTCCACTCATATTTATCCACTTGAAACCCAGTAAGTAAGCGTTAAATGTATGCAAGACGGGCAAAATGTGTTTTCGTGAACGACCAAGTGGTGGGTCTTGTTGCTGTCACAAGGAATTGTGGGATGGCATCATTTCCTTTCCTTTCATGAAGGGTGGTCCAGTGTATTTCATGCTATAGGACATAAGCAAGGAAGCACTGAAGTGCCTCCCTTTAGACTTTAGAGGACTCGACCAGCTCTTATTATACTTCCAGGTCATTTTACTCAGTCAGGAACCTTCCTAAGCAAAAAAACGATTGAACCGCAGCCCCAAATGTAAATAATCCTGGCTTTAAAACACTTAAAAAATGTCTTTTGCAAACTTTTCATGAGGAAGGAAATTTACTCAACCTCAGGGATATACACACCAAATTTTGGTGAGTAACTCTGAATGCAAACAAAACTTTTATTTGTTTACAAGAAAGCTCCACAGAGCCCCTTTCACTCCAAAGGGAAAGAATTTCAAAGTCAGGAGCTGCAGCCTTAAAGGCACAATCGTTTTTAGTTTTTGCTCTGGAGCAAGGACCAACCCACAAACCCTAATCAAAAGACCCCAGAGGCCCACTGCTGATAAAGGGCTGCAGCAGAACTCTAATGCCGGCAGGTGCCTGACCATGCAGAGCTCTAAATGTAACCACAACACAGTGGAGCCAGTGTAAAGAACAGTGTGCACGATGGGGCAGGGTAACCATTAACTGTGTTTTTATGGTCTGCTGCACCTCTGCTGTTTGGTTTGTGCAATCGCTACAGCCCCGCAGCAGAGAGGATTGTCAGGTTTAATCATGTTGCCCACACAGTGTAACACCAAAGTAAATGTTAGGTTTTAAAACTGCCTTCAAAGAAATGGTTAGTTTGGATAATTGTGCTGTTTTTCATACTTTCATTCTCAGAGCTGATACGTGGCGTCTAATTAAAGCCACAGTATTGCCTTGTAGCGCTTATAATGGCCTCACCGCATGTGTCATGTCTCTAACGCAGCTGTCAATCATGTCAGTCACTGCTCGTGAACTGACAAACAAGGAGGCACTGATCAAATATTAATCAAGATTCTAGAGGTCAACTGATACTGGATTTTTAAAGGCTGATATAGTAACAATAGTTTGGAATGATAAACATCTGATAGCTGATTAATCAGCCGATACCACCCCCTCAACCCGACAGAAAAAAGTAATTAGGTAATAGATAAATCTGGAACTGAACATTAAGCTAACTGTAAAGGGTCTACTCACTGCCTACAAGGCCCTTAATAGCCTGACTCCTCTGTATCTCTCTGACCTCCTCCATCAGCACTCCCTCTCCCGTTGTCACCACTCTTCTGACCCCAAAGTCTTTCAAATCCCCAGGACCAAGCACCAAACCCCGGGTGACGGGGTGTTTTCAGTCGCTGTCCTCTCTCTGTGGAACTCATTACCAAACCACATAAAAATGTCCCCACATTGTCAGCATTCAAAAAGCCCCCTGCTTAATTTAATTTAATTTAATTTAATAAATTTTAGTTTAATTTAACATTTTGGTTAATTTAATTTTATTTTGTCTTTAACAAAGAATTTACTGTTTTTTTTGTTTGTTTTTTTTAAATCCTATTCTATGTAAGGCGTGTTTGTGGATTCCAAAAAGCGCTATAGTCTGATGTATTATAATTATTATTATTTTTAGTAGTAGTAGTAGTAGTAGTATTAAACAGGCAGGATTGATTTTTACTTTTTCTAGCTATTAATTTTCTTCAAAATCAACCTTAGTTTGTGACCCGGCCGCCATATTGGAAACAGTCAGGATGAAAACTGAGCAAACTGTCTCATTTTACAGCTCAACAGTCACTAAAATATGTTTCTGAAAACATTTGAGGTGAGAAATAGGCAATGCACTGACGGAATCTTGATTCATATTTGATCAGCGCTGCCTAGTTTGACAGTTTGACTGCAGTTTACGAGCAGTGATTGACATGATTGACAGCTGTGTCAGAGGCTCTTAGCACTGAATGGTTGTTTTCTGTGTATATTATGCCATAAGAAGCACAATGAGAAAGAGGGAAAGAAGCATGATTTTTGTTTACAGACTGTCTAATGGGTTTCTGTGTGGATATAGTGACAGTTTCAGCACATTTGACAACGTAATTTTTCTAAACAACTATAGCTGTAACTTCTAGGTGTTCAGTAATCAGGTCAACAAGAGTTTGAACTTCACATGGAGATGAAAAAATGCACCCAAAAGTTTGCACACTCTGGATATGAAGGAAATCTGTATTATTTTATTTCACATAATCATCACTGTGGGTTTGTTTTTTTGACAGTGGTGCCAGGAGCAGCCACCGTCATCATAATGGTGTGTGTAGGTTTCCTGGTTGTCATGGTGATTCTTGGTGTTTTCCGAATTCGCTCCATCCATCGCCGTGGTGAGGGTGCCAGGGGCGGGGCCAAGGAGGGTAGCAGCCAATGGGACGACTCTGCCCTCACCATCATCGTCAACCCCATGGAGGTAAAAAGCAGATAAGTTACTGATGCAGTCATGATGAACGACCACACCTGTCGAGCTCCTGTTTTCATCCACACGCTGCTCTTTTCCCGCAGTCCTACGAGTCTCGTATGGGCATCTCTGCTGACACGGAGGGGGAGGGGGAGGAGGACGAGGAGGTAGCAGAGTCGCCCGACGACGCCAGTGACGACCAGCGAATCATCATCAAGAAGGAGGGGAGGGACGGCAATGCCCGCCGCTACTGAGCCACGCGTGTCTCTGCACCAGTTCTCATGGAAACCACAAACCGGCTCACCAGTCACACACTCCAACACTTTTAATATCAACGACTGCTGACACTACTAGTATAAGGAATGTATGCTTACAAACACGATGCACAACACAGTCACTGTAATACTCTTGACACTCAACGCCATATGTGACCTATAACCAACAACGGGCAGTTGTTCTCCACCTAAATGTTCAATGGCACAATGTATACATTTAATGTAATTTAACCGCCTGAGCAAACCCCACCAAAATTGTATGTGGTGCACCAGTTCTAAATCACAAGATGGTAATGTGTCTGTATAATGTAATACTGGTTGAATGAGACTGCTTTTGTTTAAAAAAAAAAAAAAAAAAAAGAAGATTGTATTCTATCTTTTGTTATTGAACACAGAATGAAAAATTTACTGGAACAATCCGCAACATGCAGGCCTTGAATAGATCTGTAGGCAAAGACACACAAGCCTTGACCCCGACATGTCTGCACTCCCTCATCAGACTCGACTCGAGGAGTCTGTGCACAAGCTCTTTTCTCCCTCTTTGCATCCTCTCTCGACACATTCCTCCACCACCGTTAGGATTGAAGACAGTGAGGTCGGACATTATGGTCACTCTCAAACGTATTCATTAAAAAAAACAACAGGCTTGTGGATATTTTTCTTTCGGTATTGTGACTACTTCAGTGCTTCAGCTCCCGACTATATTTTATGTGGAGCTGATGATAAGATGAGAGGACTATCAACCACACACCTCACCCTCTTCACAAGTTGGTACTTATGCAACACCCAGACGCAGATTAAAACCCTCTAGGTTTTGAGCGAGGAGTCTTTGCAAAGTCTCAGCTTGTGCCGCTAAATGACAAAAACACCTCCATTTACAGTAAACCTGACCTCTGACCCCCTCTCACAGTGACCGCTGGAATGTCTCTAAAAGACTCACTGCACTGTTTCACTCACTGCACACTGCTCTTACAATAACTGCAAGACGTCACACGCAATCACACACACACACAAAGACCACACACATACACACTCCATAATGCTACCCCTGCTGTTTCCAGAATGTCAGCTCAGCTTGGGCAGTTTTGATTGTATTGATTGTAATGAATTTTCTGTACATACAATGATGAATATTATGATATTATTGTTATTACTATTATTATTGCAGCCACTCTTCTTCTCATTTTCTGCACACTTTGAGAGGGAGCAGATTATGATTTACTTTTTTTCCCCCTCCATTTGAATAATCACCTTTACAGCTTCAGAAAACAGTATAGTAATAATAATAATAGTAGTAGTGATAAGGATGATAATCCCTGGCTTGATGAGTGTCTCTTAATTTGTGTGTAATATTGTTGTAATTTAAGAACTTGTCAATATCTGAATCACAGAAAAAGGAGGGCACATTGTTGTGATACTTAGAAACGTCTCACACTTTCATTTCTCACACTTCCAGGTGATTTTTTCACATTTCAGAACCTTTAATTTCTTTTCTATTTCACTCCATCCGATATATTTGGTTCAATGAATGTACAACTGTGTGCTTCTCCTCACCTCCCCCTCCCCTCCCTATCTCCTCCTCCCAGCCTCCCTGTCTCCCCCCTCACCTCTCCCTCTGTGTCTTCTTGCTGTCTGTCTGTGTAGCCTATCAATGTGCAGTGCTAAACCTGTCAGTAAATAAAGCCTGTCGTTTTTTGAGTGTGATGTTAAGAAGGAATAAACATTGCATTGATTAATAACTTATATTATTACTATGTTACTATTGGAACATTACCTGTAATTATTGATACAATGATGACATGGATTATGCTGACTAATTGTTATTGAGAACTGTCAGAAAACATTACAAAATTCATAATAAAAACACTATATGACGTCTCCACGAGAGAGCTTTCTTGTCACAGTAGGTACTAAAAGAACCCCTAAATTTTGTAAAATTATTTTAAAAGTGAAAAAAAAATTTGAAGGAATGTACAATATGTTGATATTTTGTTATAACTACCACCAATTTCATACAAATGACACTTAATTTCCTGCATTCTGATGAATTTTTATGCACCACTTTGCACCTTTTCTGACTCAATTTACGGTGCAAATAAGTTAAATTTGTCAAAATAAGTCTTCTGCTACTTTAATGTTTTTAGTAGGGGACGCAAATGTACATGTCCTAAATTGAGGGGGACACCCCCCACCTAAAAAAGAAACATGCAGGACCCAAGGGGCAATTTGCAGCAGTAGTCAACACATCCACAATCATACAACACCAACATCAACAAGACATAAGTACATACCTGTATAACAAACAACGGATGTCCCCTTGATATGATTATGGTTGATATGATATTGAGACACAGCGTTCAAAGTCCAGTACAACTTGTTCACAAGCCCAACAGCTGATGGAACAAAAGACCTCAGATATCCTCAATCCTGTTCCCCTAACCAAAAAAACCTTTCCAAAATAATGGTACATTCCAGATTTGGCATGGTTTACAGGAAGTTGCATCATCAACTGCTTCAGTTAAATAAGTTTCTCTCATCTCTGATATACTGTTTTTGCTGTTTTATTAAGGTTTGACCAGATGGCACAAACATACAATGTTAGTCCTGTGACGGCAGGAGCCAGAACTCTCCATGAAGAGGGCGATGAGGGTCAGCTGGAATGACCTTTGCCCTCTCGGTAGCTCTAACTAGGTAAACATGATCAAGATCTCTGAAGTCAGTGTCAATGGTCATCTGACAATGTTTTACAGTGTTTCCTAGAATCTTTACGCATCACTACGTCCTCTTTTTTAAAGCCCTAACATCTTAATAATACAAATACTTTTATGCTGGTGAGGGTGAGGGTTTTTCGCCTGTCCCTTGCTATGATTGTTGTTCTTCAGCAAGACTTTTAATTTGTAAAATGTAGGCAAAATGTTAAAATGTTCACATTAACATTTTGTTTTAGGTCAGAATATTGTTAAACAGTTTATCTGTGGCCCCTGATTTCATGTCAACCCTGTTACCTTAACCCAAAAAACCTTTGCAAAATAGTGGTACATTCCAGATTTGATATGATTTACAGGAAGTTGCATCATCACAGAACTCTGATATGATCTCTGATATACCATTTTTGATGCGTTATTAAGGTTTGATCAGGGGGGAGAGGCATATGTCAATCCTGTGATGGCAGCAGCCAAACTCTACATAAAGAGGGCGATGAGGGTCTGTCAGGATGATCTTTGCCCTCGTGGTAGCTCTAACTAGTTAAACATGATCAAGATCTCTAACGTCAGTGTCAATGATCATCTGACAAAGTTTTAAAATCTTTCCCAGCCTGTTTTAATTTGCCATGCTAAGGAGGCCAAACCAGCAGATGGTGGCAAATGTTAAAACTGACTCAATAAAACATTTTTAAAATCAGTCTGTCCACATTAAAACCCCTCAGCCTCCTAAATAAAAAGAATCTTTGATTGGTCTGTACAAAAAATGTTAAAATTAAACATTGTATATTGAATTGTATTCCTCTTTGTTTTTCACCTGTAAACTACACTCCTGAGTTAGTGGACTTTGATTTCCTGCATAATATGGATTATACGTAAAACCTCTACGCTTCACTACGCTCTTTTTTTTAAAACCCTGACGTCTTCTTACGTAAAACCGTTTGAGAATACGAAACCGTCGTACCGTTCCGAGGCACTCCAACTGATCAGTGAGGGGTTTTGTGGGTCATGGAGGAGGAAGGTAAATAAGAGAGAAGGGCTACTAACACACAGCGGCTGTTTTCTGACGGTTACCGAGAGGTTTGACACTACGGCAGCTTCTGTGTGCAGTACGGTTGGAAAGGACAAACCGGAGAGGAGGGACTGTCGGTTGGGCTCCAGCAGCAGCTGTCTGCGGTGAGATGAACATCACGCTACCCGTCTATTCATGCCTCTGTGGCTGCATACAACAGCAATCATCTCCGCACTGGCCCTACTGTAGCTAGCTAGTACCGTTAGCTAACGCTAGCTACATATGCTATTGTTGGAGACAAAACGGGTCGTTAATTATTTAAATCTTCCGTGTTTGAGTTTCTACTTAATGAGCAGCATGTCGGCAGCATTAGAGGAGACACATTAAGTGACGTTTATTAAGCTAATGTTGCTGTGTGTGACTGAAGCCACAGTTAGCATCGGGCAACACAATGCTATCAGTGTACACAGTTTAACTGGATTGACACATGACAGCACCTGAATGCCTCTGCGGCGTTCAAGTGAACATTTCTCCTTAAATTATTATCACATTAAGGATAAAATAAATGTGAATGAACAGGACAAAACACACCTTCTGTCACAGTTAATGCACCCTGCAGGTTTGTGGTATGTAACGGTGAAGTGAGCAAGTACACAGGTGTCACAATGTCCTACCTGTGTGTGTTGTGTGTGTGTGTGTGTGTGTGTATTAATATCTTTGTCTAATCCTCTTAATTTAACCCTAATCATCACACAGTGCAGCAGCTCTGTGAGTCAGGAGGAATAAAATAGTCTTAAATCTATAATCTGGACTGTGAGAGTGATGGACAGTCCACCTGTAGAGTGGACTCTGTTGTGTAATATTGCCTGCAGTATTTTCAGGTGAACACTGCTGCTGCTGAAATATGGTAGAATGGAGCAGACAGGGAATTAAATTTCTATTCCTGACAGTTCATTATGGAAATTGTAACCATTACGTATCCCTCCAGGGGGGATAGAGAAGTTGAGTAGGCCAGCGTGTGTAACAGTTTGTCAGCTGCTCATCCTGGATGTAGGTCAGTAAGATGAGCTTCCTCTTGGACCACATATTGTTTGACTGAATCATCGTCATTAGGATTTTTCTTTTGGAGTTGTTTTGCTTCTGGAGGATCAGGTGAGTGACCACCAAAATGATGAGGACCAAACAGAACTTAACATAGATATCATAGTAATGATGTGATACCAGGGGTCTCATTTGTAAACATGCGTACGCACAAAATAAGGCCTGAAAGAGGCGTGCGCAACCTCCCACAGGAAAGTTGCAATCAATAAAAACAGACTTCATGAGAGAAATTTTGACCCATGCTTACAAACATTTTGGAGACAGGAAATTGGCGATGCAGACGGATTATTGTCAAATAGATTTTGGCGCACACTGTCTTTGGCTTTTGTCGCTAGGTTAATTTTTAGTATGGATCCTACGCACTGTTTTATAAATGAGACTCCAGGTCTGGTAACATGTAAGTTACTCTACTAAGTGCAGTCATGATACTGAAATTTATAACTTTGATATAGCACCTTGAAAAATATCAGTATTCAATACCGTTTTTCGCGAGGGAAAATTTTGACATTGAGGACATCCAAGTAACATTTTTTATCAAAAGAACAATGTAACAAGGCTACGTCATAAAGACAATTTTTCTTTTCTTTGACAATGCTAACACAGATACCAAAATATTAGGTAATTTGTTCACTACCTTACTCGGAGATACAAAAAGGTGTTTCTGCAAAACCCTTTATTTCAAGTCAAAATTGTAGAAGAAAGGTCTCAACAAAAGTTTACTAGAACTTTGCCTATAAAAAATAGTGTGCACATGGCAATATTTCTATTTAAATTAGGAAATATCTCCTCAAAAAATAAGTCAACAAGATGACCAAGATAAGATTTGACTTGTTACTTTTTACAATTTACTGTTATAGACATATTTAGTGGCTTAAAACCAAAGAAGTATTTATGTTTAATGCTGAGCTCTGTATGATATTCTTTGTAGTCTGTGATTTTGGTCATAACGTTATGGTGATGAGAAAAAGACAACATTTCAAGCTATATCAGATTGACAGATAAATCATCTATCTATCTGATATAGCTTTAAATGTCGTCTTTTTCTTATTGCAAAGGCTGAATTTCACTTTAAAGCTAAAACTCTGTGAACATACTTGACTAGCTGAGTGAAATATGCAGTGACTGCCTCTGCCTGCCGGGCCATCATATCCACATTATTAATGGTTCACTCTCTGCCAGGAAATGACACGGAAAACAGCAGATGGAGCTTGAATTTGGTTATGTGACTTGAGACTATCTGTGCAGTGGACACGTTGGACGTGTTGAGTTATATAAAGTAGGCAAAAGTCGCTCGAAGTCTTGTATCTTGCATTATGTTTTGGACTTCAGATTTTTCTCAAGATGAAAAACAAAATCTTTTATGTTGATGGGGGTAATTCCACAGAGGTGACTTCATCTGTGCGGAATGCTTTGTATAATTTGTAGCGGAGGGCCTGAACTGCTGTCATCCTAATTTGAGAGTTAAAACTATTACTGTACAGTTTCTCACAGTTATCACACTGTTGTATGATCATGTGCTGTACTTTACTTTGACTGTGAATGGTCCAAAAGAAATATGATTCAATTAACTTTCTCGCACCCAGACTGAATTTTGTGCAAATTGTCTGACACACACATATTGAATAACTCATCTGTTCCTTCTCTTCCCAGTTCTCAGGTGGTCTGATTGGGTTTGCCTCGTCCTTGTGTTGCCATGGCGATGCGGGAGTTGGTGGAGGCAGAATGCGGGGGAGCCAATCCCCTCATGAAGTTGACCGGTCATATGACCAAAGAAGGGGGGGCATGGCGGCATCGCTCAACACCTACAGTGAGTAATTTGTACATAGCCATTAGTTGTTGAAATGGCTGAATCTATCAGCAAAATCATGTCCTCCAAAGTGCAGATATTTCAGTCTCATAATGACACTGCCGCTTGACAACAGGCATGGCATTAGTTGGTTTGTTACCTCATTTTTTCCTCCTTGTTTTCTCAGATTCCCCCCACTCCCATTGAAATTGCAACTGAAGAAGAGGTCAGCACTTTTATTCCTTTCCATGTTCAGCATATTGTTTTGACTGTAATACTGTATAATGTTCTCCACTCTGAAGCAATTTCAGGTGTGTGCATACTGATTGCAGTTTATTAATATAGTCTCTAAAATGTAGAATATTGTTTTTATTTTTGCTGCAGCTGGTGAATGAGTTCCTTCAGGCGCCCCCTCGTCCCCCACACACGTTTGACATGGGTCAGCTGTTGGAGGAAATGCAACAGATTGACCAGCAGAGCTACAGACAAGCTCCACAGAGAGGTACACTTAATTATCATCTTTCTTGTATATTTTAAATACCACTTTCAGGTGTTTTCCTCTAGTGTTTGCATGGCTGAAGCTTAGGTCTGTTGCCAGCATTTTAAGTACCGCATATTTCCATGTCATAGCTCCAGATGTGGCAGCGTTGGCCCTCTCTGGCGACTGGACGGCTGAGTTCCTCTCAGGTCCTGAAACTGCCTCCGCACCGGGGCTCATTGCTCTTGGTGATGCAGCAGATGCTGATTGGACGAAAGAATTTATCGCTGAGGCTGCAGGTAGGTTGAGTTTCTCATAGTGTTTTTTTTTTTTTTTTTTTTTTAACATCGTTTGTTTCACTCTGGAAACAAGCTTTGCTTAATGAGCACTTTATCGTTCTGGAGTCATCATCAGTCTGTCACATGTCAGATATTTTAACTGACATTCTTGCCTTGGATAAATCTTTTGATTTTTGCACCGTATGTACTTTTTACAATGTGCCTATCAGCTGTGTTTTCTCCTTTTCTTTCTCTGCTCCAGATCCGGGACGCTGGGCAGAGGAGTATCTGGAGCAGTCGGAGGAGAAGTTGTGGCTGGGAGACCTGGGAGACAAGGAGAACGAATGGTTAGACCGGGGGATGGGGGACGTGGAAAGAGAAAAGTTTTCAGAAGAAAAATTGCTTATATAAAAGCTTACATCAGGCAAACTGCAATAAATGTAGAACGAATGCAAGACTGAAAAAGAATAGGAGGACAGGTAGACAAAGGATAGCATGCCTGAAACCTTGACAATGTTCTTGTCTACTTGTTGAGAATCTGTTGAATTTTAATTTTTCAGACTTTTAAGCTTGTCTAGTCTGTATTTTGATATTGAGCTCACCCAAAGAAAAGACCCATTAAATGACAGAAGTGTCTGAATAGTAAATGAAAGCTGGTGTAAAGGATATCAGCCTTAAAATGTCTAATCATCAGCGTGGTGCGCTGACCTCAACAATGCAGAGTACAGCCTTCAGCCTGAAATGATTTGTTCCAGCCTTCATATTTATAATAAAGCAGCTCATTCAAGTCTTATAAGTCTGTACACTGTAATATTAATTAATTTAAGTTGGGTTTTATGAGGCACTCATCCATAGTCAGTGTATTAAATTTAGGGTGTTTTCACATATAGTCCTTTTGAAACAAACTGAACGTAGTCCCCTTAAAGTGGACCAAAAGTGGACCTACAGAAAAGCAGTGTCAGTTCATTTGAAAGAGGACTCGGTTCTCTTCCTGGTCAACTTCAGCTCTGATGGGGCCTCAGTCCTCTCTCTGTTCACACTAGTTAAGCCTTGCCATAATAGCTTATCATAGGGCTTAGGAGGTTGTTCACTGAGTGCTGATCCTTTCTCTAGAGCACAAACTTCTTGTGTTTATTTGAATTTTAGCCTTTATATAATACTGACGTGCAGTATCTTCCATGGACCAAACTACCCCTTGTCCTGCGTCTTTGCAAGCGTTACAGGCCGATGTGGTTTCGTCTGTTTTTTCAAGCTTCCCAGTGCAACAGCATATGATCTAGAGAGCTAAATAAAATTTGGCAAAGAGCAAAGCGAACCCGGAGCGCTTTGTGTTCACAAGGAACAGGTTAAGGGAATCGCACTGCGGACTTGAAGCGAAGCAAACTCAGACCACCTCATGAGTGTTCACATATGCGTAAAAAATGCTGAGTCAGCTCTCCGAGTCTGTTTAGAGGGCTGAAAAGGACCAAGTGTGAAAACACCTTAAGTAGATGTCCATCAGCACACCCCTAGTTTGGTGAAGCGACAGAAGTGCTGACACGGTTGCTAAACAATGTATGGCTATGGACGGGGGCAGCGACAAAACGTATTTTGGCCACCATAAAATAACTCCCATCCAAGAAAATCTATAACAGTTTGAGCACTATATTGAGAGTATTTTCATTTCTTTACATTTACGTCAGACAGCCCGTCCCATTGGAGAAGCGTTTAATGGCTTCAGTTTCCCATTTGCGCTCTCTTCAGTGCCACAAGACTCCATTGACAAAACGGTAATTTTAACACGGAAGCTGCTGGAAGCTACCACTGCCTGAATCTGTTAGATAGTCTGTGTTATTGTGTGACCTTGATGAATCTGAACTAACCCTTTGAACACCAAAGTCAAATAAAAACACAAATAACAGATCGAGGCAGTGGTAGACTAGGAGCTCTTGTGTTCAGCACTGTTAAATCAATGTTTTCTTTGATGGAGTCTGGCTTTGAAGAGAGCGATATAACAGCTCCCTTTCCTTTTTAGAAATC
Source organism: Epinephelus moara (assembly GCF_006386435.1). Taxonomy (NCBI): domain Eukaryota; kingdom Metazoa; phylum Chordata; class Actinopteri; order Perciformes; family Serranidae; genus Epinephelus; species Epinephelus moara. The sequence continues at coordinate 29,775,038 of NC_065511.1, read as the reverse complement.
GCTGACAGCAAGGTTAAGCAGTGAAAATATACTAAATATAGTGTACACTTCAACTGATACTGACTTTTTTTAGGTGGGACTTTTTTAGGTGGCTAAAATCTGGGGGGTGTGCCAACTGACATCTACTATTTAGTAATATACTGACTATGGGTAAGTATCCCATACAACCAGACTTCAATAGATCTGAACTATCCCTTTAATGTGACAGGACAAAGGAGTATCAGCCAGGGGAGGAGCTGAGGCAGACGGCCAATGAGCTTGTCTCAAAGGTTGATGACCCCAAGTTACAAAACACTGAGGTGAGCAGTGTGTTCATGTTCATGTCAATCATCTTCTGTCACCATATCCTTTCTCTTTTACTTTGACATTTTTATAGAGTAGTTCCTCGGGAGCAAAGTGCATTTGTTATGTCGACTTGAGTTTCACTGTAGTTTTTCATGGTTATTGCTTTTAGTTTGGAAAAAAAGTTATTAGTTTAGAAAGAAACTAGCTGTGCATTAGTGTTAATCTGACCAATTAGTAATGGTATTGGTAAAATGTTTTGTTTGCTGTCATTTTTTTTTTTCGTTGGTGTGTAGTTCCTGCGATTCATTAGGCAGATTGGCGAGGGCAGTGTGACAGTGGAGAGCAAAACAGACAAACAGCTCACAGATAAAGCTCAGGCCGAGGAGGCTCAGAACTGGGCCTCCAACCTCAACCAGGTACGAGTCACTGCCCACTGAGGAGGGGATGGTTGCAACGGGGGGAAACACACTGGGGGAGGCACACTGGTTCACTTTTGCAGAGTATAGACCATGCCTTGTGACTCATCACCCCAGTATCTGATGCACAGTAACATTTTCCACTAATGTAACCAGAAGCAGCCGCTACACTCCCTGTAATATGAAGCTCCAGGCTGCGCAGCATTGCAGCATTGGAATTTGTTCAGCAATGAGAGGAGCCCTATGACTATCTGCTTCTGTTCTCATGCATTTGGTTTTTAATGTCTGCAATCAAGCTGTGGTTATTCCCACCTTGACTCAATTTCCCTTCAGTTCTTGATTTTATTGGGGTTGTAAGTAATTACTTTGGCCGGATTCACGGCAGGCAAAAAAAGGCTGATGCAGGATTTTGGATTTTAACTAGACTTTCCTCTGAAATGGCAACACTACAGAAGCCCATATCTGCCAAGAAAAGAAAAATGATTGAAAGTTAGATATGAAAAAAATACAAATACTCCCAGTATATCAGAATTATGACGTAATAAGTCAAGATTATGAGATAGTAAAAAGGCAAATATTGGCTTATTATTTTTATGCCTCCGTGTTGGCGATAGCCGTGGCCAGAGGCTTTATGTTTTTGGGTTGTCCGTATGTACGTACGTATGTCCGAACGTCTGTCCCATGCTTGTTAACACAATATCTTAAGAATGCCTCAAGGGAATTCCTTCAAATTTAGCACAAAGTCCACTTGGACTCAACGATGAACTGATTCGAATTTTCGTGGTCAAGAGTCAAAGATCAAGGTCACCGTAACCTTACATCCATCTCAAGAACAGTTGGAGGGAATTTCTTTGAATTTGGCACAAATGTCCACTTGGACTGAAGAATAAACTGATTACAATTTTGTGGTCGAAGGTTTAAGGTCAAGGTCAGTGTGACCTTGTCTGTCTAATTCTTGTGAATGCGATATCTCAAGAACAACTTCAGGGGATTTCTTCAAATTCGGCACAAATGTTAACTTGGACTCACCAACCAGCTAATTGGATTTCGGTGGTCAAAGGTCAAGGTCAGTGTGGCCTTGCATCTGTCTTATTCTCATGAACAAGATATCTCAAGAACACCTTGAGGGAATTTCTTTTAATTTGACACAAACGTCCACTTGGACTGAAGAATAAACTGATTAGAATTCTGTGGTCGAAGGTTAAAGATCAAGGTCAGTGTGACCACACAAAACATGTTTTTGGCCCTAACTCAAGAATTCATATGACAAAACTTCACACAAATGTCTAACAGGATAAAATAATAAAATGATCACATATTATATCCAGGAGGTCAAAGGTCAGCTTCACTGTGACGTCATAATTTTCCGCATAAAACACTTTTCTGGCCACTACTCAACGTCATATTTCAGGAACAGAAGGGGAGACCTTTGGTCAGATACTGAATTGGTGACACTAACTTGGGCGTCTACCTTGAAACTGTACTGATTGTACAGACCTTCTGTGCTGTCGGGGGGAAAATGTGTCAAGTGTGTGAAGCATCCATGTTTTCACAGACGTAATGTAAACTGTAAGAGAAACTTGACTGGTGCACGGAGGCGGTAATTCTAGTTTAATTCTGTTTAAAGAAAATTAGCCTTGTATATCGATTATTTAATGTTATTTCTCTAAAACAGTAAAAAATTTTGAGATTGTAAAGTTTTGACATAAGTAGTCAGAATTGTGACTTACCGTCTCATCATTTTGATTTACCAGTACTTTTATTTTATCATGCCTAACTTTTCATCTCTTTCTTTTTTCTTATCTTTGCGGACATGGGCATCCGTATTATACTCTGCATGTGCAGCTTTCAATCCTGTTTATGATGAATATTAGTTCACCATGGCTCCTCTGTATGGAGCCCCCCAAGTCCCGAAAGGTGACATTTTTTATCTTGTGCACACAAGATAGTTAATATGTTTCCACATGATAAAACATTTCACCTTTCAGGACTTCAGGGGCAACATACCATTGTGCTTAAAGTGGAAATAGACAAGTTTTTTGCTTTAACTTATCATTTTGATGTAAATATTGATTGCATAATGTAATAGCTATCGGACAGTGACACCATCTGCGTTTAGATGGGTTCTCAATAAGCCTTGCTTTCACTATGCAGTTCTGTGTGCCTACGGGAACAATCTCCTGGAAAAATTAAGGCTCAGTTTACAGCATAAAGGAAGTACGTTATACATTGCATGACCAAAGCAGGAGCAGGATGGTGCTTTTGTTTTTCTTGGTAGCTATCAGGAGCTGTTCCCACTTACCAAAAGTATCAGTGTAAGGTCTTTGCAGTTGTTATCCCCAGTAGTGGAAATGGCTGACAGTGGAACAACCAAAGTATCTGTGGAAACTGTGGTAGTTGCACAGCTCTGATGATAGCGGAAAGCAATCTTGTTGTCTTTGTGACAGCGGCGCCAACAGCAATACCACTTGAAAATGCTAGGGTGGGAAAAGTTGTCTGTTTCCACTTTAAATGCCCTCTAACTGTGACATGTTCTTTCCCATTTTTTGACCTGCCCTTTGAACTCTCGGCTTGCCATTCCCTCAATTAACCGCCATCCATCTATTCCTCTTACTACTTGAAATTACTCCTACTCCACCCACCCCTCCAAAAAATAAAAAATGAAAAAACCTCCCCACCAACTGCTCACTCCTCCTCAAAACATTGCCCCATTCCCCATCGCCACCCCTCCTCGCCTCCCACCATAGTTCCTGACGAAGACGGGGGGAGGGAGTCTTCCCTTGGAACCCCCAGAGAGGAGTGAGAAGATTGAGAAAGTTAAAGCTAAACAAGCACAGCAGTGGGCCAAGGTCATCAGGCAGGTAGGACCTTGGTGGTCGTGGCAGCGATAGGTTTTTATTTGTAGCTACTTAAGATTTGCTTCTAGTGTCGTACTTAGAGTTTTGTCCTGCACATAGACGGCAAGATACAATCAGTATTTAATTATTTTTTTGCTGGCAAGTGATTTTTCTAGCTGATTTACAAAGTTGGAGTTTATTAGGAGGAACTGTAAGAAAGCAGTAGGTGGAAACTAGCTCTTACTGTGTTGTTTCTTCTTTCATCTCCTTTACATCACTTCCCTCTATATTTTTCCTCTTTTAATGTCCCCATCCTCAGCTTTAATAACAATTCATCATAGCCAGCATGTGCTGACTTGAATCAGCCACTGTCAGCATTACTCTTCATTGCTCTTCAAGGTGTCAGTGGACTCGGCTGAAGCCTGGGTAGATGAGTTCGCCACATCTGGGCCAGATTTCCAGCAAGCTAAAGCTGCAGTGGAGGTGAGACAAGATTCAGTGACAATTTAAACTCTGAAAACAAATGAATGAATGAAAGAACTTTATTTATATAGCATCTTTCATGCACAGAATGCAGCACAAAGTACTTTACAATTCAGCGGCAGAGACAAACGGCAAAGAAATAAAACCATAAAGTTATACAACACTCATTCAAGGAGCAATGAGAAGACTAAATTAATCGCTCAATGAAATAACTAATAAAACAGGAGTTATATGGTCTCTCCTTTTAGTTTTTGTTAAAAGCTAAAGTACTGGATGTTGACTGTGAGCACTGGTAACTGTGTTCAAAAAACAAACCACCATTATTTTCTTTTGACTTACTTGTGCTACAAAACACCATCAATATACTTTCGTATGTCCCTTGGAAAAATCAGTGTCAAATATGTCCATAATACAGGATGATACATGATGTGAGGAGACTGAAATAATGATGTGTATCTGTCATTTTGTCAGAGCGATGTGGATTTCTGGGAGAAGCTGCAGCAGGAGTGGGAGGAGATGGCTAAGAGGGACGCAGAGAGCCACCCCTGGCTGTCTGACTTCGATCAGCTACTCAGCACTTCTTATGACAAGGTAGCTGACAAGCTGCTCACAGCAGGCTGAGATATACTATCTGCTTACATGTTTGAGGATTTCAGCATTTTTGCACATGCAGCTCTACAAAAAGTACATGACCTACAGCGTTACTGGTTTTCATGTAGCTGATTCTGCATGATCTGCTGTTAGAACAGTACACATGGACATCTCCACGAGTGCGTTTACATGGAAATGAATAACCTATTTATGAGTCCTGGTTATGATCATGTTTTAGATATGATGTTTACATGATCACAGAAAGATTGGGGTTTTCATGTTCCCCGTGTACATGAAACCCTTAATAACACGGTCACTGACTGCTGCAGTCTCTGATGTTTACAATAACAAACCAACAATGGGAGATGAGAGCAACGGTAAATATAAACACTGCACTGTACATTTATAACCACTTGGTACCTTCTTCTCTGCTCTTCTTCTCCGCCAACACCTGTCTGCTTTCAGCGCACCCACCGTCTCTCTCTCTTGACCACTCACTCTGTACTGAGCTAATTCTCAAATCAGCTACACTGCTCTCCACACCATCCTCTACACGGCGCCAGCCTGTCACTGTTACTACCACCATGTAGAGCACGGGAGCAGTTGACGGTGATAGACAGCCTCCTCATTACCGAAAGACAAAACTCCATTTCTTCGTCCCTCCAGACGTGAGACACTACTGCTGCCATCATTGTTTGTATTTCGGTTACATCACTTGGCTGAAGCTGTGGCCACGCAGGTTGTTGGCGGCGCTCAATAACTGGGATAGGGTGTATACATGCAGCAGTATCCCAGTTTCTTTTGGAGTACTCCAGCTTGGATATTTGGGTTTCTAAAAACGGAATATGGTGTTTACCTGCTCAAACACATAAACAGGAATGTCCAAAAATCTGACCTTGAATATATCCAGTCAGTAACAAACTCCATGACTTCCTTGTGTTTGCCAATAGGGGTATCAATTTGAAGAGGAAAACCCCTACTTATCCCACCCGGACCCTTTGTCAGAGGGAGTGAAGAGGATGGAGGCAGGGGACATCCCTGGTGCCGTGCGGTTCTTTGAAAGTGCTGTACAGAGAGAACCAGACAACCAGCTGGTGAGTGACCTACAGCCTGCAGCCTCATTTCAGACATTATTTGATCAGCCTCTTATTAATTAACGTTTTCAAAATTGTCCTCGCTTTTAATTGTGCTCATGTTTGTGTCCCCACAGAAGGCAGCTGTAATAATGATGTGGTGTGTTCATTTCCTCTGATTTAATTGTAGGCATGGCAATATCTGGGAACCTGTCAGGCAGAGAACGAGCAAGAATTTGCCGCCATCAGCGCCCTCCGCAGGTCGGAAATCAGAAACAGATAAGCTGTGTTTAGAAACAATTGGGGCACCATATAATTAGTGCATCTGACTTTGCTGGGCTGTTACATGTTATGTTTTTTTGCAGAAATTATTGTAAATTTTATGATACTCATGTACTTGGAAATAGTTCTGATTCATCAGTTTTTTACATCTTAATAGTGAGCTCAATGAATGTAGGCTCAAGCTGCTTTTCTACTTCCTCTGTTGGGTAAACATCAAAGACAAAATTCAGGTAGTTGCTTAAAAATCTGAAGGAACCTAAATGAGGAAATAGATACCATTCTGTTACCTTGTTACTATGAGTGTATTGTTATTTTGTAACTTAGGTTTTCATGTCTATAGTCACCACCACTTGTCCACTTTCAGCTGAAAACTTTTATTCAAAGTTGTTATTGTAAGATTTGACCCCTTTAATTATTTGTTGATTTATAACATTTGCTGTCTCAACTAAATGCACATCCTTGTTCAAGGACAATAGGATGTTATTTGTTCTGATTCTCTTCCTTTCTTCTTCATTAGATGTATAGAGCTGAAGAACGACAACCTGACTGCTCTGATGGCGCTGGCCGTCAGTTTCACTAACGAATCGCTGCACAGGCAGGCCTGTGAGACTCTTCGTGACTGGTTAAAGCACAATCCAAAATACCGTTCTGTGTGGGAGCAGAATGAGAACGAACGCCAAAAGGACGGTGCCAGAGAAAGAGAGAAGGAGAAGGAGAGGTTCGGGTCACTGCTGCCAGAGTGAGTATCACATGCCAGATGATTTCAGGTTTAAAACTGAACAGATCCAGTAATTCTAAAACATTTCTCATCTTTTTTATTAACTTCTTTCTTTCTGTATTTCCTGCACAGGTCTTTGTTTACTGACGTCCAGTCCCTGTTCCTGCAAGCAGCCAACTCTGACCCCGCCCAGGTCGACCCCCAGCTGCAGTGTGGTCTGGGCGTTCTCTTCAACCTCAGCGGGGAGTACGACAAGGCGGTGGACTGTTTCAGCGCCGCTCTGTCTGTCACACCACAGGTTAGTGTAGAAGCCATTGATGAGACTCCAGCTTCACACCGCATGATCTGTCTGTTTCTGAGCTCTCCCCTCTCGTTTGTCGTCTGTTTCCATCAGGACTACCTGCTGTGGAACAAACTGGGCGCCACACTCGCCAACGGAAGCCGCTCAGAGGAGGCTGTGGCCGCCTACAGGAGAGCTCTGGAGCTGCAGCCTGGTTTTGTTCGTAGTCGCTACAACTTGGGAATCAGCTGTGTCAACTTAGGAGCACACAGGTGAGGGAGAAACTCTGTGGTTTGTAGATTTGTATGTTTGAATAAGGGTGATGTGTCTGTTTTTAGCTTTAAAGGGGATGTTTTGAGGTTACAGATACCATGTTAACTGCTTACTGTTGCTTTAGACTGATTCCATGAATGATTTATACGCCTTTCAGACCACACCATAAACAGTGGGTAAATGTATGACACACTGTGCTGTGGCATAAAGGTGACTACACTAATTTCTGTAATGATTACAGAATCTTTACGAGGCCCAGCAAACCAGAAAAAAATGGAGGAATAGTTGTTCCAGACATGAGCTAATATAAAACTTAGTGTAAAATGGGTGAAAGGAACAATGTGTGTCTGATGCAAGTTGTCAGACTGAAGGTTTTGAAGTTGTTTTGATTATTTGATAAAAGGTGTAGCTGTTTTGATCAAACATTTCTTTGTATGTACTATAACATGTACAACACAAATGATTTAACAAACTCTCTTTGCTTCACTAGAAACACTGTTATGTTTGTGTTACTTTGGAATTTGACTTGATTGTGCTTTCTTGTATCTGGTATAAAAGAACCTAACAAACCCTGGTGCAATGCAATCACTTGTGCTTCCACTAGATGGCAAAAGCAGTTTTGTAGAACAAACTCAGTTGCCAGTTTATTAGGTACACTTAGTTCAAAATAATGGTGTTAAATATTGAAAATGACTTGGAGAGCTGATAATTTAACTGTGTGGTTATCTTGTAGTGGTGTTGAGTTGTCTTGCGTTATACTGAGAGGTGGTGTTTGTAATATTTTGTCAACCCCATTTATATTTCAAGAGAGATGACAATCAGAGAAATGCCTTAATTTGGTTGTTTTTTTAAATTTTATTATTATCATATATCACTATAACTATTATCTTATTGGGGTCAAAGTAATTGGGACAAGTTGTATCCATTTATATGATAATAATTATAATATTTATTTGCATAGCACTTATTTAAACAAAGTTACAAATTGCTTCACAACATGCAGAGAAATAAGACAACAAAACAATACAAAGGATATGAAACACAAAACTACAAGTCAGGCATTAAAAGGGAAATCTTTCCTATAAAAATATGTTTTAAGCAATGATTTATGTGATTGCCAGCCTAATCTCCTCAGGCAGTGAATTCCAGAGCCTCGGGCTTTGATGGCAAAAGCCTGGTCACCTCTAGTTACCAGCCTTGATCCAGGAACGACTAGTGAGAGTAGGCTTGAGGATCTCAGATCACGACTTGGAGCATAGGTAGTCAGAAGCTCAGCTCTATTATTCTGAAGTTAAACTGGTAACCAGTGGAGGAAAGCAAGAATTGGGGTGATATGTGACCTAGGATTTGTCTCAGTTAAAATATGAGCTGTAGCATTCTGCACTAGTTGAAGCCGAACTACTGAAGATTTACTGAGGCATGTAAACACTGAGGTGTGAATAGTCGAGGTGCGAGAATTTATGTCAATTAAAGGAATACTTCACCCCACAAATCACCATTTGTGTATCGGTTACTCACCCTGTGTCATGTTGAATTCATAAAGAAAACTTTCTCGCATGCCTCCATCAAACAGAGAATGAGAAACTGAGAAAATTCTTCATGAATTGAAGTCATAAACGTCCGTGATTAAAAATACCAAAACAACATCATAACATCACTTTATAATATATCAGCTCATTATAAACTCACAGCTCATGCAGTATAATCCAAGTCTCATTTATTCAGTCATAAATAAATTGTCATTTGGGGAGTGAAGTATTCCTTGAACCTCTGGCTAAAATCAAGTGGTGCTCATCTTGTCGTGTTTTCTCACACCTTTATCCTCAGAGAGGCAGTGGAGCACTTCCTTGAAGCTCTGTCTCTACAACGCCAAGCCGCCGGGGACGGAGCAAGAGCTGCAAGGGGGCCTGGAGGTGCCGCAGCCACCATGATGTCCGACAACATCTGGTCCACCCTGCGCATGGCTCTGAGCATGATGGGAGAGAGTTCTCTGTACGCTGCTGCCGACCGCCGGGACTTGGACACGTTGCTGGCTCATTTCTGCCAGCGAGAGGTGGACGGTGGGACTGAATGAAGGCCAGCCAGGGGAGGGCATATTGAGTGTGAATGTGTTTTGCTGAGAGGTAAATGTTTGGGTGACTGAATGAAGCGGAGAGGAATCAGAGCGGTAACGGTTACAGAGAAACGGAGGAGGAAGACACTGTGAATTATCCACCATTCTACGGACATCATCTTGTGCGCTTGAATGACTTCTGTCAAATGATTTCAGTATTAGTCTCGACCTGGAAGACGCAGCCGGCAGCGGTACAGTCATGGCACTGTATTTGACATGTTCGACAGTCCTCACATTTCCTCTCACACTGTTGATCTGGAGACCTGGGTTCAATAAAATGTCACTTTTGTTGTTGATTGGAAATTTGTTCTCAGTGAAGAAAGTAAAAGATGATGAATGATGATGGATGCAATGTGGACGGTTACCATGACACTCAATGCCCTCACAGTTTTAACAGCAGGTTGTAGGCTGAGCTGTATACTCTCTATGGTTATGTAGATTAAAGGTACAATATTGCCGCGACATTGAAAAGAGTAGTGCTTTTTTATCAGAGGTGCTCACAAGAGAAGGAATGGCCAGTCCAGAGTACAAACACTAATCAGAAGTGCTGAAGCGGCCTGTTTTCCTTTTTTTTATATACTTTATTTAATTTTTTAGTAATCAGTTATCAGCCAGGATGATGAACTGACAACCAGCGGGACTGTTACTGTTATGATGAGGTGTGTATGTGTGTGTGTGTGTCTACAGTACGTGTGTTTGAGTGCGTGTGTTTTGGGTCGGGTGGGGGATATTAATCGTTCATCTGATGATAAGATCATATAATTGTAATACCATTGAGAATTATTTCTCTGGACTCCTCCTTTCTCTTGCTCTTTTTCATATCGCTCTTGTAAAACAATTTGCTTTGTTGTAAAATAATGCTATATGCCATATTGTGTATTGTAACATAATTGTTGCACTATAATTGTGTTCAGGCTAGTTGTATCCTGACTGCAATGTTTAATATAATATTCAGCAATAAAGCTTTGATTCCAAACATCTGTTGATTGATTTTTATTTTCTGAATCAATGAAATGCATGGCTGATATTAAAAAGTATGGAGAGCTATATATAATAAGTATTCATAGCGCTGTTTTAATTGTAGCTCTAAAGTTTTAAGAATAAAGATAAGCAATCTACTTAAATTCAGTCTTTTAGTTAGTATGTCGATTTTTATACGGAGCTTTGAAGGTGCCACCAGATAATTTTTAGAGTTTAGTTGGAAAAAGTACATTTTCAAAAATTATTTTAGCTCCTGTTGCTGCTCTGTTGGCCAGAGAGAGACATCTTGAAACTTAAGTGGTCATGAAATGTCAACTGTACATCTAGAAAACATAAATTGTGATATTAAACATGGTATACAGATAAGTAAATTGAATAAGAAGTCAAATTCAAATGCCTTTTCCATTTTGAAGACAGAATATGGGAGCAGAATTATGAATGGCAATTTGATTTAGTTTTTAGTTATATTAATTTGCATTATTAATGTATAATTTCAATGCAAATGTAATTTATCAGTTTTATGTTAGCTCTTGAAAATGTATCATGATTTTAACAAAGCACACTCCAGCTTCCATAGTTAAGTAAATTTCTGTCAAAAATAAATAAATAAAATAAAATAAATACATAAATAAAATAGAATGAAATAAAATAAAAATAATAAAAATACATAAATAAAACAAAATAAAATGAAATAAAATAAAATGAAATAGAATACAATAAAATGAAATAAATAAATAAATAGTATATTTTCTAAGATTCAAGCATTTCCACAGAAATTTAAAAAAGATAGATAGATAGATAGATAGGTACTTTATTAATTCTAAGGTAAATTACGAGTAAATAAGTATCACATTATCATATCTAATATTGCCTTTAGGGCAGTTTGATCATGGAGAAACATGTTTTAGGAGAATTACTCCAACGTAACTTTTATTATCCTCCCCACATGTGACAAAAACAAAGCCTTCATTTTAAATTTGAAAAGCACTATCAGTACGTCACCACGCCCAGCTCTGGAACGCAGCGCTCTGAGCCAATCAGCACCGAGTAGGCGGGGAGGACGCGCTCGCTGATTGGTTCGTTCAAAAATAACATACACGCAACCCCGCCATTTAAATGTTTTAAAACTCGCGTGCTTCCCGTTTATCTCAAGTGAGTTTAAGTGAAAGGAGAATAAGCGACACGCCTGATAGACTGTCTTCATCTCGTTTAAGGTAAGCTAGAGACTTTATGTGAAACTGTGCACCTCGCTATAAGTAAGTTAAAGTAGTCTGCACTCTATAAGACTAATTACGGTCAAAGGTTGCTATCCCAGCGTTATAGTTTCATCTAATTTTAAGTTTAAAATAAGGACACCTCACGCTAACTGACCTTCTAAGCTAGCTTGTTGTTAGCATGCTAGCTTCTCTCATTTTCAGCTGTTTGTTTTTAATTGTTATATTGACTTAGTGATGAAAGTATGTAAACAGGCTACGTTATATTAAATTGAAATTATGTCATGTATCAGTGCTGTACGAGACTGAATTAAGGGATGTATTTAAATAGTTATATCCAGGAGGGCACGTTTTTCATTGTATGGAAATTAGCTGTTTGCATTTGATTTACAAATGACTGTATAGGCTGCTCCTTGAATCCTCAAGTGTCTTAACCTTTTTGCTTTTTTGTTACCATATTTGTTTTATGTTTTATTGTTTATTTTATTATGTTGCTCATGTAGACAATAAATTGTGTTCTCATCTGTTTTGTTTGATCCAGGTAAAATTAAATAAGCATCATGGGATCCAGTGGGAGCAAGATGGTTGTCTCTGCACCAGTGAAACACCAAGTAGTCTTCAAAAACAGTCGAGTTGGTGAACTGATGGATCCACGCTCTCCTTCAACAGGAATCGACCGCACACCCATTCAGGTAGGTCACCTGGCTGACTTGCTACCAGTAAGCTATAGTGGGGAAACATTCGAAAACAGGTTAACCATACCAAATACTTTTCCTAGGTCAATGTGTCCAAAACTGATGGTCCACTGGCATTCACTGATCCCCGCTCACCTACTATTGGCATCAGCCGCACCCCTGTCAGAGAAGTCATGAGAGGTAACTATAAATAATAATGTCAGCTTTTGTGTTTCTCACCTTCAAAATGCGCTGGAACATAATTTTCTTCCATTTGTCCCCACAGCGACAGTTGGATCGTTTGCCCGTCGCCTGGGCATGCTGCTGCACAATGAGACTGAAGGCAAAGTCTCTGAAGCCCCTCAGAAAAACGTCAGTGATGCTGTGGAAGAAGAGGGGGTCTTCGAGAGTGAAGAGCTGGCTTCCACAGAACCCCTCCTGACTCCTCAGCCCTCCCACACCTTTGGCTCCATGGATGATCACGCAACCCTCCTGGCCACCCCTGTGCAACCCCCTCTTGAAAGTGTGGGTGACTCGAGCCCCTTTGTGCTTCTTGAGAATCCCCAAGTGGAAGTGGAGATAGAAACTGTTGTAGACATCAGCCTGGAGGAGGCTGAAGAAGCAAGAGAGTCTCCTCTTCACAAGAGACTGAGCATGAGCCTGATAACTTGCCATGAGGGGGCAACATCATCCCAGATCTTTGCTGAGGTGCACCATGACAGCGCTTCATCCCCGGCGCCTAGCGCCGAAGTGGAGCTACTCAAGAATAGTGTGGATCATTCTTATGCTCTTCCTGTTGTCAGTGTTGAACCAGAGGTGCCTGCTGACCTTCCCATCCCCATTGATTCAGATGGTTCCCCTGCACAGCCTGAAGAAGCAGAGCCATCTTCTGAGGAAGCCAAAGAGCTTGTTGAAGAATCCTCTTTGCCTCCTGCACCAGAGCCACCGACTGTCCCCAGCCCAGAGCAGCCACCGCCCAGCACCGGCATCCGCTGCCCCACTTTCGACTCAAAGAGCCCCAGTCAGGTGGTCTTTAAGCCGCAGTGGTTGGGAAAAAGTTTTGGCGCCTCTGGGCTGAGAGCCAGAGGAGTGCAGGGTGGGAAAGGAGGCTCCTCTCCTCTTGCTGTCCGCATGGCCGTGAAGAAAGTCACCGATGAGAACCAGAGACTTTCTGGAAAAACAAAGCAGAAAGGTGTGTAGAATGTTTGTGGCTTCTCGTAATCTACGATGACAAGATGTTGTTGTTTCATGATTCCTTTCTTTTCAAGGTACTGAAGGCCGCTCCCCGCTGCAGGTCCTTAAGGCGACCAACTCTCCCAGGGACCAGCGTCCACAGGTATTGTAAACAAGCATGCACTCAGCTTCTCTCTTCATTTGCTGAAGTCCAGTGTGTAGGATGTAGTGGCATCAGCAGTGAGGACTCCATGGAAGAGGACCCACTCTGTATGTAGATATAAATAGCTCATTGTATGAAAACAAAACACAATGATTCCTATTTTCGGGTGATTATAAACTAATAAAAACATAGTTATGAATATTTTATACCATCTCTGCTGATAGATGCCCCTAAATCCTACACACTGGTCCTTTTTTAAATTTGAACTTATATTGACTTTTAAGGTGGTGTTGAGTAATGTAGTTGTCCTAAACTGAACACAGAAAGTAAATCAGTTGCTGAGGTAAAGTGTCCTCCCCACTTTCCAGATGAAGCTGAAGGTGTCCACCCCAGATAAGCAGAGGCTCGGACAGATGGATCGCAGAGTGCTGGCAGTGTCTTTGGATAAGGAGAACAGATAATTCACTGCAGAGACGTGTACAGAATCCTGCTGCTTTTACACCTTTTAAAACAAGCTTTTATATGTACAGCTTTCTTTAACCTTTCTTTTCCCTGTTTATATTACATTTATTACTACAGTTTTCTATCCTCTTGTAAATATAAATAAAATTATTTGCATTCATACTTCAGCTTTAAATCTTCGTATTAGTTGTGAATTAGTTTCGTTATTGTTTCTCTTGAGCTTTTCTTGTGTTTTTTCCTGATACTCTTTAACTTAATTATTTCTACAGAATAAATTGTACATTTCCTGTCTGTATTTGTAACAGAATGAAAACTCAACACTAAGTATTCATTCATTTTGTAAGAAATGTATTTAATGCCAGTGCCTTTTGAATCACAATTCTCCTGATTTATAGTTTATGCATCTTCATCCTCATTTTTAGGTCAGAGTTTGTAATGAGTTTTCTATAATAATAAACACTAGAGGGAGCCTGTAAATGACCCACAGTGTTTTAAGTTTATCCATAAGAAGATACCACATGTTTGCAGGTTTTCAAACATAAAAATTCTTTCATGTACTTAAAGTACAAGTTTTTGTCACAGTGAAAATGAATTTGAATGAAAGTTGTAAACAATCATACTGACACCTTAAGGGTTAATTTATAGCATTTCAACAGTGTTGATGCCATATTTCACTGGTTACTGACCCCCAAAGCATAACAGGAGGTTACATTGCCTTTTTTAAATTTTATTCTACAGGTTGTAAAACTTTTTTCATATATGCAGTACACCTACATCTCAGCTTTAATTCATTTTGTAAGACAGAGAAAATGAATCAAGATTGTTATTTTTACAGTTCAGGATAGTATTCAATATATTGAACTTACAAAAATCTTACAGGATAAGGGTCTGGTGGAGACCTGGGGCCAATTCACAGACACCCTGAGAATCCTCTCAGATAGTTCCTAACTTAGTAAGGAGTGTGGTTGACCCCGTTGCTAGGTGTGATGCATTCTTTTAACAGATGTGATTGGTTGTCAGCGGCACCACCCTTTGGGTGTGGACACCCAGTGGAAATGAAATGAGCTGTGAAAGTGTTGTCATTGTTAGTGTGATCACTCTGATGATGGAAGGTTGAGACAGACTCAAGTCATCACTGCTGCACTGTTGCATTTATCCAGTTTTACAAATATATAACTGTTGTGATCATTTTATATCTGGTGTTATAGCTTTAGGTGAGAAATGTGTGTGTTAAAGATCACAACATCTGCAAACTCCTCCTCCCTACTCCTAACAGTTTTTCACCTAAGGAGCTATTTTAAGGTCTAAGACGCTCTGTGAATAACTTTTATCTTTACATCTTTACCTAGTCTTAACTTTAAAGGGAACTTCTGAGAAAACGTCACAGTTCTAAAAATGTTCTTGGAATTTTACCACTTGGAGTAACTCTATGTACTAGGAAGCTTTGTGAATACAGCCCCTGACCACAAGCTATACTGACAGAGCCTTTACTCTCTGCTTAACAGCCTCATCTTGCAGTAGAGAAGTACGCAGTTAAAACAACCAAAGAGTCAATAGAACAATTGCGAAACACCAGGGAGAAGAACTCAATCATCCCAGTGTGATGTTTGCAGGAAATAATCTGCTTAAAGTTCATCCAAATCACTCATTTTATACAAACTTCCTGAAGTTATTGCGGTTATTATTTGGGTTAACTGTACAGTTAATGAGTTTTTCTGTATTTCTTTTGTAAAGCATTAAATATACTATAAAAATGTCCATTAGTCAGGGGTCGTCAGTTTACTTAATGATAGAAGAGGGGTCCCTTAAAGAAAAAGGTTGGAAACGATTGGTTTGTGCCCTTTTGTCTCCATTTTTAGCTAAAACAATAGCAAAGCTTCATTGACAAACACCAGAGGGAGCCTGTGAATGAACCAAGACATTTTAAGTTAATCCCTTAAAGGATGCCACATGTTTGTATGCTTTTCTCCAAACATCTAAATTCTTTCATTGACTAAAAGTACTTGCACAGTGAAAATAAATTTGAGTTGTGAACCATAAAACTGACATCTTAAACATTAATTTAAAATAGTGCCTCACTCAATATCCAGTGGGATTTAATTATGGACATGTTATAAACAACATAACTGAAGTCAGCATGTCATAAAGTAACACTACAGACTTGTGTTAATGCAGAATCCCATGTTTATTAGACAGTCTTTAAGAAAGGTAGTATTGCTTTACTTTGCACAGTGTGTATCCAGTGTTGGAAAAGAGGCAGGCCAACTTCTAGAGAGAACTTAAACATTTTTTCTGTATGTACACAAACTGTCCTTCAAGTTAAACTCATACCACGCAGAGGAAAAGGTAAGCAGTCACATACAGATTCAGATGTATTGCTCACATGCACACAATAGCCGATATCATCCGTGTAACACTCGTACAAAAAGTCCTCCTGTCCTGAGACAAATGGGGTCATCTCTCTTTGTTTTTGTAAGTGCTTAGTGAACCATGAAAACCATTTTATTATCCCATCTGTCAGTTCAACAGTTTAACCCAAAGCACTTTTCAGGTCTGGCTACAGTGGGGAAGGGGTTAGGCCAAATGATAAGACCCCAAATCCTGGTAAATAATTGTCCAATCACGTACAAAACAACTCAAACACTAATGTAGACATCTGCAAACTAGAACTCCATTTTAATTAAACTTAGAAAATGAAAAGAAAGAAAATGTAAGCATCTAGGGAATCTACCAAAACTAAGAACAAACAACAGTCTGAAACAAAAAAAAAGCAAATGCTCATATTAATCATGACATAACTTATGCATTGATATAAAACACAGCATATTAGTATAGCTAGTGTGAACCTACACAGGCTGTAACTTGACACAATTCTATCTCATCCAGTGTGCTACCATTTCCATTTGGCAACTGTTCTCATTGGGTGACCTCTGAATTGCTGTGATAAATGTGCATATCGTTATTTTAACCGCAATATAATAAACTATTAAGAGGAATGATCTGTTACTGAGACCCCCGCCCTTCGTCCCACCCCTTAAATTCCCCCATAACGTGAGAAGAAAGGTGAGAGCGCGACGTGAGGGGAGAAAAATCTTCACATTACAACCCCTCTCCAACATTAGATAGGACTTGGCACAATTAAAATACCCTCTTCTCACCCTATGTGGCTCCTCGTCCCTCATCCCCTCCCTCAAACTCCAATTTCTTTTTTTTTTTTTATCTTCTTCACTTTCTCCCAGGCAGATACTCTCTCTCTCTGTGCTCACTGGTAAGGAGCAGCCTCAGTTCCATATCTTGAGGAAGCTGTCCCAGGATCCTGTGCAACACGCCATCCCGTCTGAGGACACTCCGATACAGCTCACTCTGTTGTCGTGACCAGCCAGCACTCCTGGACCACAGCACAGAAGGACAAAGATGACGTAAGCTAAGCAAAGTATAAAATGACTCAGCTGTTGAGCACTCCACCTCAGATGCTTTGAAATAAGTTTCTAAATTCACTCTATTGTGTCTATTTTCCACCCGTACTCACCCACTCTCTCAGATTTAAGTGTGTCCCAGATGTTGACGTTGAAGTCGTCATAGCCAGCCAGCAACAGGCGTCCAGACAGGGAGGGGGCCAGGGAGGTCACCCCGCACATGATGCTGGAGTCCTGGTAGGTAATGAGGTCCTGGTCGGCTCGCAGGTCATACAGCTTACAGGTGGCGTCATCCGACCCTGTTATCACTGCGTTCCCATTAGGAAAGAACTGCAAGAAAGATAAGTGATTAGAAACTGGGCCTCCTTTGGGCCAAAATATTAAAGCAGAGCTGGTGGGCACCCTCCTCATCCTCACCCCGATTGCGTTGATGTCACTCTCGTGGCCTCCAAAAGTCTGTCTGCATGTGGCCTCCCTGATGTCCCACAGCTTGGCCGTGAAGTCACACGCCCCCGAGATGAAAAACTTGAAGTCTGGGGACACGGCCAGGGACATGCAGTCTCCCTGGTGTCCTGCAAAGACGGTCTTCTGGGTCCCTGTCTCGATGTCCCATAGTACGCTAGAAGGAGACAGACCAAAGACAATATTAATTCCTGTTTTCACTACAGAGAGAAAAGCGGTACTGTGCTTTCAAGTTTGGTTAATCACACTGTATTCTTACCAAGTGCAGTCTCCAGAGCTGGTGATGATCTCACTGTCACTGAGGAAACGACAGCAGGACAGGTAACCTGGGCAACCGAAGAAATACCATATGAGAAGCGAACAAAAGGAGGGCACAAGTCCAAGGTAAGAACATCAGTGACTTCAAGTGATTTAACTCCCGAGCTGTGTCGTCCTAAAGTACCTGTGTGTGCCGCCAACTCGCGCATGACCTTGACGTTCCCATCCTTGCCCTTGAGGTTGTAGATGGAGCACATGTTGTCCAGACCACCACAAGCCACTAGGTTCCCCGAGGGTGCGTAGGCACAAGTCATCACCCACGATGACTTGAGAGGGATGGCATTCACCTGGGGACACACAGAAGAAGACAGGTGAAACTCTTGTCTTCAAGTACTGGAACCAAATAGTAAACACTGAATCTGAATGTACGCCACAAACACCTAAAGGCTCTGAAAACATGTTTTTACATCAGGTTATTAGCATCAGCAACAGCGTCCTGCAGGAACACACTAATGTCTGGCAAAGTTAGAAAAAAGGGTTATATGACATTGGAGATTTCTCTTTAAGATGTATTTTAAATTTTGAGTGTTACCTATTTAGTCACTGATATTTACTGTTTCAGAGTAAGATGTGAGGTCCAATTTTTCAGGGGTTTTAAACAGCGAGGTTATCTGTGAATATGTGCATTTTGATGTGTGTGAGGGTGATGATACATGCCAAAGTTTTGACCTCAGTTACTGCTAGCCCAGTCTAAGCTGGGAAAGCAAATTCATGTCTTCTGATGGTGTACCTTTGTTCTCATTTGCCATCACTGTCATCATGATACACGCATCATTTGCTCTCTCCTACCTTGTTGGTCGTGATGCTGTCCCACACGATGAGTTTTCCATCTTGTGAGGCGCTGACACACAGCCTGGTAGCGTAACAATGATAGTGATTGAAAAAGATGGAGACAGAGAGATAAGGAGACACATAAGCTGAAAAATCAACACCAGGCATGTCCCTCATAATAAATCCAGTTAAAAGTGTACTTCAGAAATCTATTTCACCTATTAGAATTTGCCGTAATTGGCTCTCCTCACTCTAATTTTGAGCCAAATTTATTAAGATCTTGGCTGTGAAATAAAAACAACAGGTGGTCTTTTAATTTGTGTATGTGTGCTGTGTATTTACGTGGAGTCAGTGCCCCAGTGCATGGCGTAGATCTTTGCAAGGTGACCCCTTAGTGTTTTCCTGGTCTTCAGCTGGACCCGCCCCACCACATTGATCCCGGCTGCGGCTTCTTGCAGCGTGGTGTCCTGCACCGCCTTACGAGCTGCCTGGGGAGCAGACGCAGACACAGGTAGTCAGGTTACTGCCAGTATTGATCAAAGATGTGGTTATGAATAATATATATTCAGGTCATAGTGACGAGCAAAGCCACATAATGATAAATAATGTGGACAGCCACATGGGCCTACTGACAGTGATCTGGTCTTTGAGATTGTCTGCCTCCTTTCGCAATTGCTCCATTTCACCCATGGCGATGGTTGTTAGGCACTGTCACCGATGGAGACAGGGTGTGATGGCAGGAAAGCAGATAATCCTGAAAAGAAGAAGAAGAAGAAGAAGAAGAGGGGTGGGGAGAGAGTGGAAATAGAATTAAGTTACCAAGAAATCTTTCAAGAAAATAGTTGCAATCTTCTCATTTATCTTCATGTAGCAGCATTCCCTGTACAAATACTTAATGCTGGAATTTTACCTGCAGCCACCTGCACGATTAGTAATCCTCCCTTGCTCCAGTCTCCAAGTAAGTGCTATTTTGCAAGTCAAACTGGCCCTCGTCTACTTTGCAAACTTTCATAAACAGGCAAGAGCACGCACACAAACCCATAGAACACACCTACACACGCAGTCATGCACACAAACACACGCAGACTGCATGAATATTCAAGCTTGACATTAGCAGCCAAAGTATTTGCTCTTCAGATGATGTGATACTTCTCGAGAGCACACATCCTCACCCTGAATGTACACACAAACCAGAATGTCCTGTAACAATGTCACCAGTGTGTGTTGGCTCTTGGCTCTCACTTGTCGACAAACTCACCGCGACAGCGATGACAGGTGGTTTGAGCCATTTAACACTCCAGTGAGCTCTCACCTAATGTTGATGGCTATTGAATTTGGTAATGTCATGATTAAATGAGTAATGTTTAGCAGTCAACCAATCACCTAATGGACAAACTCATACAGTGTGACAAATGCAATCAAGGCACAAGTGGAAAAGGCAGAGTCACGGAGCTGATTGAGCGAAGAGACATGTCAGTGACTTCATGCTAAAGCAGCACAATATAACAAACCCCAACCACAACAACAACACCCTCCTTCTACACGTGCAGGTATCACAAACGTCTTTTCTCTCTTTAAATGCTGTGATGCTATGTCCTTTTATCTTACCTTGAAAACTGATAGGAGGGAATACTTGCGTTGATCTTATCGTATGCGTCCCTGCAGCAATCTCTTTCTCTCTTTCACTATTTGAATGAGTGCCCCTGTCAAAACACATGACCAAGTGGATTTGCCTCTAATTTGTTTGAAGTGAAAAGGAGAGGAAGGGAAGGAGGGTGTGACTCTGTAAAAGAAAGAGATTTGCCTTAATTGTTTGCCACTCTGTGCTCTATCCCTTATCTATCAGTAATGTTTAAGTGAATGGAGGGCTGGCCTGAAACGTGCTAAAATACAATTAGAGTGCTGATTTATGGTCTTTATAGTAGTGCTGTGCTCCCAACACTTGAGCAGCTACAGTATGGGTGTCCTGCCTCAAACTGCTGATGACTACATTGTCCCTGAGGTTGGTAGCAGGGGATTTTAGGCATTTGTTCCAGATGGTAAATTGCTTCAATAATGAGTGTTGTAATGAATGCTTGAGTGTTTTAGTCGTGCTATTACCCTTTTGCCATTCTGTTCCTGGGACCCTGCCATTGTTCCATGTGATTAAATGACTGCTAGGGCTTCCTGGATAGTGAAGTGCATTAACACAGCCAGAGAGACGAGGCAGCAGAGGGAGGGGAAGGGAGCGGAGGGTGGTGGGTAAGAGGCGAGGCAGGAGAGTGAGTTTTAAATCCTACTGGCTGAGATTTTAAAGGGAAGCCTTTTGAATCAAATCTGCTCTCATCCGATTACTGACTGCTCTTTGCATCTGGATAAGAGATGGAGAAAGGGGGGTGTGTGTGTGTGTGTGGGGGGGGGGGGGCTGATAGTGGGATGAGAATGAGGGAGGGGGCAGATGGAGGACAGCAGAGAGAGTTGTGAGAGTGTGAGGCTATGGCAGGTGGAGTGTTTTTGGTGTGACTGGGCCTATGAACTTGAGTCTGATCGGTGACTGTTTGCATCTTTAACTCAGGCAAGGGCGTAGGTTTCATCAGCAACACTTCACTTTCTGCACTCTGGTGAACTTTAATGCACCAATTGTTCCTTTTCTGCATCAATTTACGATGGAAATGTCTTTAATTCCATCAAAATAAAAGTCCTCTGCTTTCATGTTTCTATTGGGGGGTGACAAATGCACATGTCATAATTCTCAAGGGGGAAATGCCCCCTGTGTCCCACCAAAATCGACACCTATGACCTCAGCTGAGAGCTCCTGACTTGTTACAAGTGCATTCTTGGTCCAACTTGCAAAACAAGATCTTAATTTGTGTGGTAGATTCTTTTATTTCCTGTATTCCTCACAGCTCGTGACACTAAACCGACACACTGCATCTGTACTAGATTTGAGCGATATGACGATACGTGAATAAATCTGAGTACCACAAAGATTCTGTGACTGTGATAGCTAACCGTACAGTATCTCTGGATGTATAAGGCTGCTTTGGACAGTGTTGTAAATCACTGACCAGGATTGATTTATGATAATATTGTATTTTTGTGTGATTTTTGCATTCAGTTTTTGTCAGGTATTTAGTTGCAGCCCAAAACAGATATACCTATTTTATCCATCATCAGATTCCTTAAACTGTACTATAGGGTTGCAACGGTATGAGATCTTAAAGGTACAATAACTGTCTCAGAAAGTTTGGTAGTTTCACGGTATTACACAATGTTTTGATCATCATTACCAGTTACAGTGGCCTTTACAGGAATTAAAACAGAAGGGTTTCTTTGGTTGAACAAGGTCTTTATAATAACTGGAACTTGAAACCATTTTTTTCATGGAAGTACGTGTTAAAAGACTGATGGCAGTTGATGAGGACAGGAGACGCACACACACAGGTGACATTCTTTCTCAGGTTGCATTGTTTGTCCATACCATAGACAAGCAAATATACACAGTGCGATAACTGTCAATTGTCAACCCACTGTCTACTGTGAAACCAGTATACCCCTCCAACCCTACTGTATGACATTACAGCAGACATCAACATAAAATTAAATATACTATAATAGAGACAACCATTTCCTGTTTGCTTAAAACTGTAGACGCTCAGTATTTTCAAAATAAAATGTAACACTTTGAGTTTTAAATTTCACACCACGCATGATACATTCACACAAACAACTTTTATCTTACAGATTATGTCTGACAGCATTAAGAGTCAGACGACAAAAGGGATATTCGCTTTTTGTCAGATTATCAATCCACGCGACAAAACCAGCGCTGTATGCTGATCCCATGTAAATCCCTCTGTGGTGTGTGAGCCATGAACACAATAAAATGCATGTATGTGCTTTCAGTGTGAGTCGATATAATTTTGTTCTCCACATTTGATATCTAAATGTTTTTCTGATGTACATCGTCCACACTGTAAGATCAGATCATATTGTTAGTGTGCTGCATTTTTAAAAATCAGCAACTTTTTAACTTGGGAATGAACATTTTTTTTACATTTAAGTTTAAGGACACCCAAGAAAGTCCTTATTAAAGATGTTGGTGGTGATAGTCTTTTCAGCCTTGATTCAAATTGTTCATCTGACCCTTTGAATGTGATCCAGCACGTCACAACTTCACAACTACCAAGAACAAAATATGTAAACAGCAACATCTGACCATCCACTCACCAAGCAGGAGACTCCTCTCAATGTGATTTGGTAGATCTTTACTCACTCTTCCTCCAGCGGTCTCCCTCTGGTCGTTGTCATAAGTTCAACCCGCCTGTTACTGCACTTTCTCCCGCTCATTCACTTTTGGTATCACACACAGCGGGATATTCCTCCGTCACTCACTCTCTCCACTGCTCCTGTGAGGAACAGATGAGGATTGGAGGGATGAAGGGAGATCAGTGATGAGGGGATAAACCCTGGGATGGACAGAAAAGAGGGGTGGGGGGTGGGGTGGGGGGGGGGNGACAGTGGGGGAAACCAAACAAGGTGCAGAGCGTGGTTATGGGGTCATAAGACATAAGCTGGGGTGAATCTGTATCAAAAACCGAGAGATGGAAATCATGGAGGGGAGGGGGGGAGGAAGATAAATAGAGGACCTGTGAACATGGCTTTTTATGGTGCTGAGGTAAAAGATCTATGACTGGCAGGAGGGTTTGTGTTTTGTAAACCCAAGTTAAAGCTAATTTTAGAAAGTTTATGGGCAGAGAAGGAGATTGGCAGAGCAGAGATCAGACAGGGTACAGTGGTGGTACAGAGAGTAACTGCAGGATCAGGGAGAGAGGTCTTTCTGGTTCATTCCTTGTACGCAAACAGTACCAACAGGCATGGACACAAACTTACAGCATACAGGACATGTGCTACTATAACTAGCTGTGTCAAAATACAATCTTCTCTCTTTATTTTGACTTAATGTCACACATGAGTGGCCCCCTGTCTGGCCCCAAAACCTCCCTAGTTTGCTCAAGTTCTGCTCCGGTGGGACATTAGTATAAAACAAATACTGAAACCTGAAGTTTCCTCTTTTAATTTTCACCATTGCCTGTTAGAAAGTGTGCAACCTACTGGTGTTGCGCATTATCTAACAAAGCAAATAACCTGTTAGTTATGAAACGGCGCAGCTTACGCTCACTATCCTCAGGCTAAATGGTGGCTCTGTGAGTCTGGCGGCCACATTTAACCCAAAAGACCTGGGATAGGGCCCCTTCAATCAGCTGCTGAAGTGGCATTGAGTAAGATACCGAAACCCTTTTTCAATGTAATGTTTAAATTTCCCTTCATTCCCTTCTTTCTAAAGTTTTCACATTGATCTTTTGACGGTCCGCAGAAGGAGTCGGCAACTGTGTTTACTTACTGTATCATGTGCAATGTGTCTAGAATACATAGTGGTAGTTTGCTGTGAACAAACACGGTGAGACAAGCTATGACCACGTTAACAATGTTAATAAATCTGCCCCATCCAATGCGACCATGAAGTATACAGTTTACAAAATATGAGTGAGGCATATTGCTGATATCTGTAGTTGTTTGGTACACTGGAGTTAATTCTGCCTCTTGCTTTTCAGTGACCTTTGACCTTTTGTTTTCTTATGACGACGGGTTGTTTATCTCATTATCTCAAGATAACAAAGCTAGTTTCTCGATTAAAAAAAAAAAAATTAAGTCACGATCTCAACATAATGGCATTAAAAACATTGCAAACACAACTGTTCTCGGCTTCCATTAGATAGAAAACCAAGCAAAACACATTTAAATGAAATGAAACAGGCTGTGAATTCTCACTAGGGCCCGGGATGCTGCTGTAGCTGATCATGACCTTTGACCTACCTGTAGGTATGCAAAAGTAAAGGAATGTTTCCTCCAAAAATCAGATATACATTAATACTTTCTGTGCAAACCCTTACTGTAGTAAGATAAGGATGATTAAACAACACCATTGTGACTCATACACAGTATGAACTTCTTATAGTTTTCTATCACACTGCAAAAGCCTTGCATTGTGTGTGTGTGTGTGTGTGTGTGTGTGTGTGTGTGTGTGTGTGTGTGTGTGTGTGTATTGCCTACTTCCAGTGTTTATTTTATGCTTCAGTGTGAATAAATTCGGCTCTGTAGTTTAAAAGTGTTGACCTTTACTCACTCACTCGAGCACAGTGACGACAGAAGCAGACCGGCCGTTTTGGCTGAGCTGACCCTGGATTTGGATAAATGGAGCTGAGGGCACTGCTGTGAGATGGAGCGTAAAACCGACAGAAAACCAAAGCGAGGGGAAAAGAAAAGGATTTGTTAGCAGGCGCACTGACACTGGCCGGGATAAAGACACACAGAGAGAGAGAGAGAGATAGTGTTATTTCGGGTTACTATTTAAAGACTAGTGTTGTCGTGATCTTGCATTATCCCTACTATAAAACATTTTATTTTTTACTAGTAGTAGCTTAGATTAAAGTTAACAGTGATTTAGTTGGTTTGGCATTTTTAAAGTCATGTTAGGTTTGTAGCGACGCTAATTCATTGTTAGGTGAGTAGGGTTTTTTAGGTCTATAAAACCTGATGGAGTCACTAAACCTTTTAAGGGACATTCATTCATTCATTTCTGTAACTGCTTATCCTGCTGGGGAGTCATGGGGGGGGGGGGGGGGGGGGCTTGGAGCCTATCCCAACTGACATTGGACAAGTGGCGGGGTACACCCTGGACAGGTTGCCAGACTATCACAGGGCTGACACATAGAGACAGACAACCATTCACACTCATATTCACACCTATGGACAATTTAGAGTCATCAGTTAACCTGCATGCCTTTGGACTGTGGGAGGAAGCCGGAGCACCCGGAGAAAGCCCACACTGACACAGGGAGAACATGCAAACTCCACACAGAAGGGCTCTCCCACCCTGGGATTTGAACCTCCACCTCAAGTCCGAACCAGGAACCCTCTTACTGTGAGGCGACAATGCTAACCACTGTACCACCGTGGCGCCATGCCAACATTCTATAATCCAAAAAACATATTTTTCTTATTACCGGTAGTGTTATTTATGAAACTAGATCATGAGTTGCAGAGTGTTGAAGATATCGGCCGTAGAAATGTCTACCTTCTCTTTAATATAATGGAACTAGATGACACTTGTGATACTCAAAGTGCCAAAAATAAAATACATTTTTAAAAAACTCAACAGCAAAGTCTCTTTCCAGAAATCATGACCTAGTTACTTGAGATAATTCACAGAGCTTTTGTGAGCATTTTCATGAAGTAACTATTTTCTTATTACCAGGGATGCACCGATCCGATATCTGGATCAAATATCGGCCCCGACATCATCAAAATAGATGGATCGAGTATCGGAAAATGCAACCTATACCTGAGGCGATCCTTTCCCTTTAAATCTATTGCTACGTGAGCTACATCATACGTCATGGAACGAAGGATCGAATTTGCTGTGTGGAGGTATTTTACACTATTTCAACTGCTGTTGCACAATTGTTTATTTTTGTCAAAAATAAAAAGTTCATCATTGCTGTGTAGTCATCAATGCCTGATGCCTCTAGTCTTTTCTGTTCTACATGTAAAGGTATATAGCTTTTTAGGTCAACCATGGTATCGGATCGTTATCGGGTATCGGCTGATACTCAAAGCCACAGCATCGGGATTAGTACTGAAACTGAAAAAGCTGGATTGGTGCATCACTTCTTATTACAGAGCTACACCTGCCAACCATATCATCGTAAAGAAGGAAGCAAGCATCTACTGCTAGCTCACCTAGCACCACTGAGCTAGCTAACGTTGTAGCTAAGCTGATGAGGACGCCAGTAATGTTTACATCTTGCGCTGTCATGAGAATGTGCCTCTCATCCATGAGTAGATGCACGCTTCCTTCTGCACAGTGATCAATTGGCAGTGTAGTTTGGTAGAAAGAAAATAGTTCCTACATGAAACTGCTCACAACCAGGTCTGTGGATTATCTTGAGGAACCTGGCCATGATTTCTGGAAAGAGACATTGATGCTGAGTTTTTCAATTGTATTTTATTTTGGCGCTTTGAGCCCCACAAGCTGAGTGCCATCTAGTTCCATCATATTTGAGAGAAGGCCGACATCTCTACGGCTGACATCTCCAATACTCGGCAACGCACACCAAAACAATCTAGATTGATAAACAGCACTACAAGTAAGCTTGTGGGGTGAATTGTCCCTTTAACCTTGCTCTGAATAGATGGGGTGTAAGTGAGTGGAGTGAGGAGGGGAGAGGTGACAGGATTAAACGCCATATCGGTCAGTCACAAACAACTATTCATGAATTTTAATCCTCCCATTGAGTCTCATGTTATGATTACACCTAAAAATGTAGCATCACACAGGAAGAGCAGACTCTTAATGACTTGTTTGGGCCACAAATAGTGGAGCAGTTAATACGTGAAATGCAACATAACGGATGAGCAATCATGTCAACCACTCACTACGCGCAGCAGCACTCAGTTATAATGACAACAGGATGCTGTGATTTCAGTTTTATAACTACGTTGCCAGGCCTTACATAATTTCTACTAATCACGTACAATATGGAAATATGACATCATACAGCTGTAAATTTCATGCTCTCCTGCCAAGTGTGTAATTAGAGCAGTAGACAGCCAGGGTGCTTAGTGTGAGGATATCTAGGATGCATTATATAGACATAACACCTACTTTAGAGGAGATTAAAACAGACTTTTAGGGTGCTGCATGGTTTCAGCGCGTGAGGGAGGGAAAAGGTTAAAACCAAGGCTCCATTAAACGGGCCTGCCGACCCAATTCTGCAGCAGCAGGGGATTATGACACAGGGGGGAGTGAGAGTGTTAATATGGGCCGTAAACAGTGCTTGATTCGGTACCTAATGCACTGGACGAAAGTGGAGGAGGGGGCTGATAAGGAGGCACTGGTTGTAATGGGAGGGATAAGATGGAAGTGGGTGGCCGAGTGTCACTCCGCTGGACGTGAATGATTAAATGATCTCTTGTTGGATTACTATTCCATATTCTAAATGGGAGATTTTTTAAGCTTCATAAACAAATGCACTCATTTATGAGGGATTAACGGTAATCTCTCTATTTCTATCCTTTTTTTCCGTGTGCACCTCTCCCTCCCTCTCTCTGTTCCCTTTTCTCCCTCTTACTGCCTCAAACTGTAGTTTCTGCACTAATGTAACTACTTTTATAGTTTCCTACTGCTGTGTTTCTGTCTAATTGCGCATCTTATCACATGCTTCTACTCTTAACAGACAGGAATAGGTAATCATTTAGTAGTTTATACAGCCTTGCTTGAACCTTTCTGTCCTCTCTGTGCTTTTATGTGGTATGGTGCTCATGCAACATTGGTAGAGTCACATTTATTTCTTCTTTTATTCTCTTCATCTTTAAAGGGAGGTCTGTAGAGCTGCATTAGAGAGAGGAAAGGACCATATTTCCCCATATACAGTTTAAATACAGTATATACAAACAAGCAGCTTTACATAAAAAGGCAGCAAGATGAAGAGTGTGACCGTGAGGCCAAAAACTGAAAAAATCATGTGTTCATGGTTGGTGTAAAGTTCCTGTTTTGGGTTGGAGAACTGGTCCACTAGAGTGAACGCAGATAAAAATGTATTCCAGTTTGTTTTGTTTCAGTCTGTCAGGTTTGTTAGGGCTCTCACAGCTCATCTTTGCCCCCTGTCACCCTGCCTCTTGCTTTGCTCCTCTCCTTCGGTGCTTGGCTCCGAGCGTTCCTGGCCGGGTTGGCGCCGCCCTCTTTTTTCTCTGCGTCCTTTTTCACCACACTCTGTCCATCTGCAGCCCACAGGGCCTCTGCCTCCTCTCGCTCCTGAGGGAGAGAAAAAAAGCAGAGCGATGTCAGATAAATATACTGATTTGGTACTGTACTGTAGTACAATACTGTTACTGTGGTATGTGAAAATAATAGGGACCTGGGGTCAGCTCTGTGTTCCCAAGGGCCTAGTCTAGACTTGTGTTGAGTTTTGAGCATGTGTCTGTTGTTGAAACATTATAAGAGATTGGTTGTGGCTATTTTCACTGTTCGAATTGCAAAAAATGAGCAGATATAGACACTTCCAATGTGGTTTTAATGGTAGAAATCCATTCAGCCACTGTGGAGAAATAAATGTGTAAAGTAAAACAAACAGTTTTGCTCACAAATCTGAGGGCTTAGGTTTCAAAGAGTATAACATCAGTAGGCTATAAGCTGTAGGTGGGTGATTTCAGCATATTGGCCCAGGGAAATATACACTGAACATCTGACCTGGGAAAAAATATTTCTGAGAACATGAAACCCATTGAAATGTCTCCTTAATATGTTATATTACGTGGGTATTGAACTGGGGAACATAGGACTCTAGGAGGCTCTGCTAACACAATGTGGTTCTCCTCTGTCAAAGTGAGTTTATGTAGCTTTGGCTGAACACCAGCCACTGGCGCCACCAGTGACAACTGCAGGATAATGGCAAACATTAAAAGGTAACAGTAGCACAAGCAGAGAAGACTAAAAGTCAGCAAACTCTCTCAGTAATGTCAGCTATACAGCAAATCTATGTAAGCTTATGTAACAGTAGTCAGAGTAAGATGCTGATCATACCAGACCAAGTAAGGTTGGAGCAAGTGTGTGTTTTATTGCTTGTAAATTCAGTGTGTCATTTTTTAAGAGGAAGAATGTGTTATTTCTTATTTTTAAAGTTGCACAGGGTCACTGGGAAGATGAGTTAGCCCAGGGTTGTCCTACTCGTTTTACTTCAAGGGCAAAATACAAATTGATCTCAAGTGGGCTGGACCAATAGAACATTGCATAATAACCTATAAATAACAACAGCTCCAAAATTTTCCCTTTCTTTTTGTATTAAGAAGTACAAGTACATTCTAAAACAGGGTGTCTGCAGGTATCAGACACTTAAATTTAATGCTTTTAATGACACCTTAAAAGTGTCATAAATTCAAATTTATGACTATTTAGTAACTGTTAAGGCCTAAGATAGAAGACTGATACAGATGTTTTTGTACTGAAGCTGCTGTTTGACAACATTCTGCACAATAGTCAGTATCTTTAAATACGACCACAATAAGTATTCATTGTTTTTACAGAGAACTGTATTCTGGTCAGGGCGAAAAAGTCATTGAAGCAGCATTTTACATGAAGCAGTGTTTAACTCACTCCTGAAACCTGGCACCTCTTAGCCCTCACAAGTGCATCAATATTAGGTGTGCAAAGTCATCCAGTGGGCCAGATTGGACCGTTTGGCAGGCTGGTTCCTGGCTGCAGGCTGTATGCTTGACAGCTCTGAGTTAGACAGCCTGCATGATGTTAAACGTATGCCAGCACTTGACTGGGTAAGCTAATCTAACTATTTCATAATTCATTTTTGGCTTGAATAATAAAAAGCCGCTCTTTAGAGGAGCTCTTGGTATTTCTGTTACTTTTGCAATGGGAGACACTACAGCATTTTCTGCAAAATGTGACTCCCACATGATGACTGAACTGATTGAAATGCTTCAAATTCTAATTCTTAAACATGCTTGGTTTATAAAATGATATGGCAACTGAACGATTTGTCTTCTCATATATGGTAAACCTACAGATCACTGATGTGGTTATGAGCAGAGGCCGAAACCAACCACCAGATTTGCATCATACCCCATCTGGTCTTGTTATCCAACACCAGTGTCACGACAATAAAGACCACATGACTCTAAGCGAAAAGTCCGACCTGAGGTGGAGGTCACTGCCGTGTGTCATAATGCTCACCATGTCCCTATAGAGCTTCTCCTTTGTGAACCAGAGGGCCAGCGCGCACCTCCGGCCGCTGGTCACTGCAGTAACACCATGTGGATTCACAGGACCTGAGGAGAAGCCCACCAGTCGACCGCAGCTGGGTTTTACTCGAGCCTGGAGACATGGAGGAAGAGGGAAGAGGTTAAGGGGAGTGAGCTCAGACTGAACCTAGTATTAAGGTGGAAAAGTGACTTACTGTCACTGTCTTGGCATCCCTTTTAGTGAAGAACAATTCGCCGCCATCAAAGTCGTCATTCAGGTAGAGGATGGCACTGTGAGAGAAACAGGTTGTTAAATCATATAAACAACCATTACAATCTATACAAACTAAGTTAAATTTAACTCTTTAATGCTTCTTCTTCTGTTGCTGCTAGACTTGATTTTAAATATTGAATTAAAATTTTGTTGATATGGTTTTACATAGCATTCCTAATACAAATTCTCTTTTTGGCTGCCATGTTTTCCCTGCTTCTTACTGTGCTGATTATTTTTGTGTACCTGAGGTCTCTGTGCACAAACGCTGGTGGTTCCCTCCAGCACTGATTGGTCTCTGGCTCAAGGAGACAGTTGTCAACATGGACAGGGTGAGACAGGTCCAGCCTGCCCTCCTGGTCACCTAAGATACAAAATCAAACAAACAATTTTACAGTGTACATACCAACAGGAACACATTTAAGTTCTCAGTATAACAACTAGTGAAGGCCTAGTTGTTCCAGTTCTATACAGTCAACTCTATTCATTAGTTATAGCAAGTAATAACAGTCTCTCTAAAGAGAGTTATGGGTAATAATGGTATCACCTGTGATAGCACTGCGGCAGACCAGGTGTGTGAAAGAGATGAAAAGTCCCGAAGGGCTCCTGAAGTAGGAGTGCAGCAGGTCTCTGACTCTCTCGCCCAGCTCATGTAGCAGCCGGGCATCTGATTGGTTCACCATGCCATCCTGAGCAAACTGAGAGAAAAGATAATGTTAGAAAAATACCAATATCATGAATTATATTAAAGCATGACATTATCACTGCACACAAAGATAATATATGATGTTTGGTTCTTTCATTACTTCACATTTAGATAAGTAATTCTGAGGACAGGTTATTCACGCTCACTCAAAAACTCATCATATTTCCGTCCCCATTGTCTGCTGTTCACCAACCTTTAAAGCCTTGAGAACAGTCAGGCCCTCAAATGTCTCATGAGGCGTGTGCGGAGACCGTCGTCCACGGTACCCATCTCCAGCAGTCGCTGCAGCCTATCAGAGACAAGATGAAATGATGGGTGCGTGTTCCTGTTTCTGTTTAAGAAGGCATGACTCTTTAAAAACCTGAACTTACTTTTGCTAACTGTAGTATTCTGCCACACTCCTTCTCAGTCATGACTCCGTCGAGTACTACACGATTGGTCCCGTTCAGAAGCTGGTCCTCCATGGTGATGGTCACACCCACCTGACGGATTGGACCACCTGAAGAGGTCAAATCAAAAAGGATGAGAGAGGAAAGTGGTAAATGTAAACTGCTGCAGACTGAAAAAAGAGGTGGAACTGATTGTCTCACCCGCAAAGAATCCACTGTCGTCCACCTCCTCCGTCTGCTCTCCCTCTTTCATTTTCTCATTTATTTTCTCCTTTTCAGCTCTGAAAGTGAAACAATACTGAGTTGACATCTCATTGCATTTTACTGAAGCTCTTGGCACAGAATGGATTTCTTTCTGTCTTTCTCACCTCCATTTATCTCTCAGTGATTCAGGTACAATATCTTCTGGAGTCCAAAGATCCTGAATGGAAAGTAATTGTTAAAGTTGCGAATATAATTTTGTTGATCAGAATAGAGTACATTTGCCTGACTACTTACTGGGTCAGTGAAAGTGAAGTCAAGGTTCTCCACACCAAAATACAGAAGCTTCTTCTCCTCCACAGCGTGACTAATGTATCTGACAATCTCCTGTGTGACAGATGCACACAAACATGTCGTCAGCATTAATAAAATAAAATATACATTTAAAACATGCATGTCTGACATGCATGACATGACATAAAAACATTAAAGGAACTTGGTTTGTTACCACCATAGTGGTGATTTAAATGTCATAGCTATTGAGTGTACCTGAGCAGGCTGTATGCCATGTGACTCTGTGTCTCCACCTAGTGTCTCAAAGTAGAGCTGCAGGTTCTCTAAGGAGTCCTTGTCAGAGGGGTAAAACAGGAGAAGAGAGCGAAGTGTCTGCACTGCTCCACTGATATCACCAGCTGTGGGGAAGCAGGGATTCAAAATGTGGAGGAGAGGCACTTAAGGGTTCAAAAATTACAGTCTGGAAATTCAGAGGAAGACTCTCATACACTGTATGATAACACTGGATGATCTTAAATAATCTCTGAACCCTGACCTTTAAACTGTGCAATGTGCAGATGCTCCAGCTGTGTGGGCAGGAAGTCCTCCTGAGCAGAAATCCTTCCTGGTCTTGTGGCCACCTGAGTCACACAGGACTGCCGGCACGAGAGCAGCGAGAGGGAAAGTGCTAGAAGCAAAAGAAAAATAGTGAAAATTTGTACTTTGTGTTCTTGATCTGTCTCAGTGAAAGCAGAAAAGTCAGCCATTAGTTTTGAGGCCTTTGTTTTTCATTATCCACAGCCACTTATCCTTTTCAGGATCACGGGAGGCTGGAGCCTATCTCAGCTGACATTTGGTGAGAGATGGGGTACACCCTGGTGGGGTCGCCAGACTATCACAGGGCTGACACACAACCATTCACAATCACATTCACACCTATCGGCAGTTTAGAGGCCCCAATTAACCTAATATTTGTTGTTGTTTTTGGATATACCTGCAGCCTTCTCAAAAACGCCATCAACGCTGTCCACACCCCTGTCCTCTGGCAGCCGTTGGGCGGCCACCTCACACTGCACCCTGCACTCGTCTGTCTGACGCAGTGTTTCATTCACACATGCTTTCCAGTTCTGTGTTGCTTGCACCCAGTCAGTGGAGGCCTCATACTGAAGTGCAGTATCATACAGGACCTGGGTTTGATGACATGTAGAGAGAGAATAACACATAGTTCGATTAAAAAAAAGGATGCTACTGGGCTTACCAGTAAAAATGTAGGCTTGATGGACACATTGTGCAAGTGTATTTTTTTTAACAAGCCTAGTCATGTTATAACAAGGGTGTTTGATAGACACACTGAGTAGCTCTGGCAGAAGTCTTCCATAAATAAAGCCAAGGTTGGAGTACATGTTTGGAAAAGAGACAGTGGAGGTGAGAGAGAGGAATTCAGTCCCTCAGGCCATGGCTGTTTTTCCACACTCACATCTCCAAAGTATTTCTGTGCAGCAGAGAAGACTGTCCAATCGCTCCTATCTGTTGACCCAATATGTCAGCCCTGTTCATCCCAATAAAATGACGCACTTAAGGCATATAAACTTGTGAGCCCCTTACCTAACTTTATTCCCCTCTCCTTTACAAAGACATCATCCCTCCCTCCTCACCCAGTGTTTCTCATTTCCAACTTCTCTGTCATGGAAGGCGTCCTCGGTCACTCCTTTCATTCGTCTGTACTTCTCAATGTTGTTCCTCATCTCTAGGTGACTGGGGTTGGCCACAAAGTAGGTATGAGCTGCTGATGCTGCCTTCTGCAACTTTTCCAACTGATATGCAGGAAGAGGAGAGAGTAAATAGAATTAGAGATCACAGCATAGACATTGAGCTGTGTGCCTCTGAATGCCACTTTGAATTAAGATAATATGTACGTCTGTCAGCAGTAATTATAAATTAATTCTTAGTATGATATTAATCTTTATGGCTGCCTAAAGAATAGCTTACCTTGTAGTATGTGACCTGCAGGAAGTTGTACGGGTTGCGAGTGCTGAATTCATATTCTATGTCAGAGGAAACAGGGAGCTGCCCTACAGGTGTGACAGAGCGTCCCATACAGAACTTAAAACATTCAGCTTTCTGCTGCACCCAATCCAAGGTCCAGAGATCCCACAGGCTCCCCTCCTCAGAGTCTAACAATACAGAAAACAGAGACCATTTTGAGGAGTGAAAAACACAATTGAACATTGTCCGTCTTAGGCTTGGGCGGAACCAATTTTTCCATACTTTCATGATATTTCACTGAAATATATGCGGTATGTGACTATTTTTGTCAAAAAAACAACAAAAGAGGTCATTGTAGCATGCATGTCTGAAATGTAATTAGCCTACTTAGACAAGTTTTGATAGGTTTAAATGGTTTTGACCCACAGAATAATGACCCGAGGACACTTGTTGCTGCAGTGGATTCCTTCACATCAGTGGGCTGAATGCTGATGATGTGTTGAATTAAATTTGTGGCCAATAACTGCTTTTGTAGTTGGAAGAAGTCATCTTAAGATAAAGTCACACGTGGCAAAATTCCCAAACAGAGGCAGAGACATTTTTTTTAACTAGTCCTGTTACATTATCAGCTCAGCTGCCTGTTCCACCAGTAAAGACTGACCTCTGGTGGGGTATGCTGTGCACTACATCACCTCAATACAGCATGAGTAAAATAGAAAGAGGAGAATCTGTATTTTTGAAAATTACACCTTTGGGATCTCTACATACCCCAGTATACCATTATACCTTGATACCGCCCAAGCCTAGTCCGTCCTTTATACAAAAGATAATAATGTCTAAATATTAATCATAGTTTATATATCATCAACAATAGAGTATATGGAGCATCATCTTCATTCATATTTATGTTTCTCGACTCCTTTTTGATTTTGTAATGCACTTATCTTCTCAAGGTCATGCTCATATTTTATCTACACACTCAAAAACTGAGAGCAATGGAAGCTGCCAGTGACTTTATGGTAAACTTTCCTAGTTTCCGACCAGTGATTTTCTTTGATATAAAGCGGTTAGTGTGACTAACTGCTATAAGGCTGGCAATATATTGATATTGTGATATGAGACTAGATATAATCTTAGATTCTGGA
The DNA here is from genome assembly GCF_006386435.1 of Epinephelus moara. Lineage (NCBI taxonomy): Eukaryota > Metazoa > Chordata > Actinopteri > Perciformes > Serranidae > Epinephelus > Epinephelus moara. The sequence continues at coordinate 29,739,289 of NC_065511.1, read as the reverse complement.
TATTGTAATATTGCAAGTGCCGTCTTTTCCAGTTTTTGAAGGCTGCATTACAATAAAGTGATGTGATTTTAGTTACTTACCAGACCACTCTAGCTGTTTTATTATTCCCTTTACCCACTTTGTCATTACATCCACATTACCATTGATTATTTGTTAAGAATCTCATTTCATGTTTTGTGAAAGCACCAATAGTAAACCCTACAATATTGTTGCATTATCAGTATCAAGGTATTTGATCAGAAATATCTTGATATTTTATTTTCTCCATATTGCCCAGGCCTTCTAACTGCTAGGCGTAATACTATTATAGCTATTATAACACTATAATAAAGTAAAGAAAAACAGGTATATGTGGTAACTTGTGTTTTTATTAATTTATAAAACAACTGTATTCAGTGCACACATCAGTGGTTCCCAAGATACATATGATAGCTCACAAGATGATTAAAGGGATTTAAAAGAAAATACAGCTTTCTGTTTCATTATTATTTTTTCCTGAGGAATATTTTCAACTTTTCTTTAGGCCTTTAAAAAAAATTAAGGAAACAAATCTGAGAAAGGGAAAAATCACTATGGTCGAACTGCTGTGCTGACAACTAATGTACACACTAAGGCCATTATATAAGGAGTTACAAGTAAACATGAGTTGTGACTCTTGTTATTGACTGTGCATGAGCTTTGAATTGTACCATGCAAACATGAATTAAATTAATTATTGCCCATGTAGATTAAGTAATTACTAAAAACCACTGTAACAAGACTATAACAATAGTTTTGGCACACTACTGACTCCACCACTGAACACCTCATCACTACACCTCTCTCTACACATGCAGTATTTAATATATCATAACTTACCCAGTTTACTGAATGCCTCTTTCCCTGCTGCCACACACTCATCATGACACTGTCTGCGGACTGTGAGCAGTGATTCCTTGGTCACGATGGCTTTCTCCAGCAGCTCTGCAGCCTTCGCCCACTCCCCACCAAAGTATGAGCGTACTCCACTGTAATACAACAGATCATACGGCTGCAGCAGAGCCAAAACATTGGTGCTGCCTCCACTCGGGGTTCCTGAGGTAACATTTAGCAGTGCTAGGATGACAAAATGAAACGCCACGTATACAGTGAAATGAACAGAGAGTAGCGCCATGGTCCGAGAAACAAACCCTTTGGAGGAGACTGCGTTGGGAGAAGAGGAGGGACTACGGAAATATTTGGGGAGTGAAGGAGAGTGCCATCCAGAAAGTTTCCTCCCGTTTGAAGAAAGTAGAAGCTGTCATTTTACATTATATATCCATTACTGATCCTCGTAAACGCCTCCGACAGGTTATTTTGTTAGTTTAAATCAATATAAATGTAAAACACTGAACTAACTGACGCGAGAAGATGTGGATTATTATCCATGAGTTGTAATACTTCCATGTAGCCGCGAGAGGAAGCCGTTGGTTGAGTTCAACGGACGTTACCGTAAATATACAAATAAAACGGATTAAATTGAAAATATCTATTGTCTGGTGACTACTTGAATGACTAATCGATTGATATAATTTCCCTACAATTAGAGATAATATAAAGTGGCGACTGAGCTTTGGTAGATGCAATGCGAAAACAAATTTAGTGCATTCTTAAATATCGACGGATGCCAATACCCTACAGATTACGGTAACGAGTCGAAGCCCCTCGGCGTGCGGGCAACTGAGTTCGTTCGGCCTTCCCTCAACACAAGGCAGCATCTCATGATTCATTCAGCCAAACACAGACAGCAGAAGACGGGCCAGACAACGGACACTCTTCCGAGCCGGGGAATTCAGAGGCTGGGGGTCCAAACTCAGAGGAGCAAGTGTCCCACTGCAAGGCGGAACTAGCTAGCTTGTCATGGCAGATGTTGGCGAGATTTTGATGTCGGTTTTGTCCACAATTCGGGTTCCGAAGCCCGGGGACCGTGTCCACAAAGACGAATGCGCCTTGTCATTTTCCTCGCCGGTGAGCCATCTTCTCTTTATAAATCAAAACGTCAGCCAGCAAACAGTGTTATTTCATTCCTCATTTACTTCGTCTCTCTCTTGTCTTTGTTACATGTAACGTTTTGTCAGTGCTTTCCTACTTTAGCGCACTGGCTTCATAGATTTTCCTGCTTCAACTAACTAGCAAGCTAGCGTCGAGCTAAGCTAATAATGCACTGTAATGGAAACTTAGCTGTGCTAGCTTGTTAGCTAGCTGTGTCAGTGTAACTGGGTATGCTGTCAAACTAGCTAGCAAGCTAATTTAGTCGTTTATGGTAGCATGACTGTTCATGCTGTCCAAATCATAGTAGCCTACAGTATTTCAATCTCCAGGCTGGAGTTTCTCGTCGACGTAGACAAGACTAAACCAGTGCTCAGCTGAATTGCAAGCGTTAGCAGGATGACTGGAGAGCTAGTTGTAACTGAAGATGTGACTTGGTTTAGACATTTAAATTGCCTTCAACTTTAACTTCCCAAAGTTGTATCATAACAGAGAGAGATGAAGACAGGTTGTAACATTTAACATTGCCTGTGTCTTCATTCCAGGAAAGTGAAGGAGGCCTGTATGTGTGCATGAACAGTTTCCTTGGCTTTGGGAGTCAGTATGTGGACAGGCATCATGCCCGAAGTGGCCAGAGGGCTTACTTCCACATCACCCGGACTCGCAAGGCTAAGGTGGACACTTTATTCTACTTTGTCATTTTCCCCTAGAGACTGTGGTCAATTCCACATGTACATATATTTAAAACACGATTGAAACTATCCGCACCATCTCTTGACATGTCAGGTGAACTTATCTCAACACCCAATGATATCTTACTGTATGTAATACCCACAGAAGGAAGATGACAACAACTCTGGATCTGGACACCCGCCTAAGAAAAAGCCCACCAGACTGGCTATAGGTGATTGCATGAGAGATCATTTACACAGACACAGATAAAACAGGTGTCCTCTTTTGACACTGACCTGACCTATGTCTGCCTCCCCTCTTGTTTCTGATCTGTCCAGGGATCGAAGGAGGTTTTGATGTGGAGCAGGAGCTGTATGAGGAGGATGTAAAAGTGGTCATTTTACCTGACAGACAGGAGGTGACATCAGACGACCTTGGTACCATGCCTGACGTTGTGAGAGAGCGGGTGAGATAACTTGTGTGTTCTCTGGCACGAGAAATGTTATCAATCCGTTGAGGTTCCGTCAGGGTTAATACAATGGCAGTATACTATCGTAAAATATCAGGATTAAGAATGGTACAGTTTCACAGCACCAAATATCACATTGTGAATACAGAAAGCAGTTTTAAAAAGAAATTATGATTGCTGTCATTAATAGAAGGCTTTCTGCAAACATGGGTAGTCTTTTCAGATCGTTGACAAACCTTAATACAATATATTGTACATTCTGTATATTCCTAAATAGAAGATCATTGTAGCACATGCACATAGAGATACACAGGGACATATGGATAATACATTTTGTTACCTTTAGTTATCAAGTAGTTGATAAGTGTCATCATGAGCTGTCGGTCAGGTTAAATTTGTTCCTGCCGATTTATTTGCCGTCTCTAAAGGTGTCCCTGTCAATGGCGGGTATCATGGCAGCCGACTCAGTGTCTCATGCCTTACAAGTTCAACAGTGGGATGGAGAGGTGAGACAGGAGTCGAGGCATGCCGCTGACCTTAAGCAGCTTGACAATGGACTCAAGATCCCTCCCAGGTGAGACATTATGTTACAGTGGGCCCTTGAATAAGCCCACCATACAATTCCTTTTATGTTAATGACTTTATAAACAAAGATTTTCTTATTTTTTGCTCTAAAGTGATGAAAGACTGCAAAATTGCAAGTACAAAAATGTCCAGGCAATAAGGCTTTGCATTTAGGATCTATTGATCCATTATTGTATTGGTCCATTAATGCTGTTGTGTCTCCAATAATAGAATTTAGAATGGAGATAGCTGTTCAGTTTTATTACTCGAAGCCCACAAGGGCAGTGTAAATGTCAAATATTTATTTCAGAACATGTTCATTTAAGAGTTGTAATGCTTGTCTTTTCCACATCCTAGTGGTTGGCGGTGTGAGGTGTGTGACCTCCAGGAGAATCTTTGGATGAACCTGACGGATGGCAAAGTGCTGTGTGGTCGCAGGTACTTTGATGGCTCTGGGGGCAACAACCACGCCCTTCTCCACTACCAGGAGACGGGATACCCACTTGCTGTCAAACTTGGTACCATCACTCCCGATGGAGCAGGTAAGCAGATGGCTGGGTGATTTTTCTGTGGTAAAAATGTCCAACTGGATTTAAATAGCTTTTTTTAAATTGACTACATAGAACTTGTTTTTATACATTCAATCAAATTGTGTCATTCTGATAACAGCAGCATGCGACACAAGAGCCACAGAATTTGAACAGCAACCCATACCAGCTTTTATTCTAAAGTCTCCTTCTTATCTTACATACAAACGTGAGCACATGCACCTCAGCTTGTTGAATGAACCACCAATCATATATTCACAAAGGAAAAATAATGTTGCAGGCTAAATAGCTAGTTAGCTGCTCAGCTGCAGGACATTAAATGGCATGTTCCTGCAAATGTCACTTCGGTCCATTTAGATGCTGGCGTGGGCCTTACTCTTCAACACTGTGTCTGCTCATGTCTTGTAAGCCTCAATTGCCCCCTCTGTTCTGTATTACCAGATGTGTATTCCTATGATGAGGATGACATGGTGCTGGATTCCAAGTTGCCAGAGCACCTGACTCACTTTGGCATTGACATGATGACCATGGAGAAGGTAAGTTATGTGTTTCTGCTGTTTTTATTTCAAGCAGACTTTTTTTATTTTCTTTTAGTTTTCTCTAATTGATGATTTCAAATATCAAATCTGCCAGTTTCCCCCACTGGTTTGCATGTTCAACATTCTTGTAGACAGAAGTATTACTCAGCTTTCTGCTTTACGAATGAAGTGGTACAAATTTAGTCAGAGATATTGGATTTTTTCTTCCCGTTGGCAGACAGCCAGACACTTATGGCTGGCTCTGCCTCATAGTGCAGCCATTGATTACATGGTATTACTAAGGGGTCTTAAATTCAGCTGCAGTGTTAGAGAGCGAATAGTGAATACCACAGGAAAATCATATTATTGAATAAGTCACCAGCTTCTCTTTCTGGTTCTACTTCTTGGTTATTTTTCCTTGCCAGCACACTGTTAACTGATACTTGTTTGTTTATATAACATATTATTAAATGATTATTATAGTATTATTGCTGATATATCATATATATATATTATGATATATGCTCTTACCTTCATGGCCTAGCCAGTATGTTATACGCCGACTTTCCTCCACACCTGTTTCTTCACTGATTCCCTACTGACATTAATTTATTTGCCACCTGCTTCTCTTCTTATGCAGAGTGCATGCTACACAGTTGTCAGCGTCTAAGAAATCTGTACCTCTCACTGTGTATTATAATGTTGTTTCTTGTCTTGCAAATGTATTGCTGCACACACATAATTGTATTGCACAGACAGGGGGTGGAGGAATTGTGTTACAGTGGAGCAGAAGACAAAGTGCAGCACTTAGTGCTGCGATGATGTGTCTTATAGTTCCTCATCTGCTTGCTGTCATTACGACTTTGTATGGGCTAATTTTGCTCCTCCTGCTCAAAACTGCTCCTTCCTTTTTATGTATTTATTTATTTATCCTTTATTTAGCAAGGAACATCCCATTAAGATACAAGATCTCTCTTCTCCTCCTCATTGTTTTATGATCACTTTGACTTCTCTGCTCTTAGACCGAACGGACAATGACAGAGCTGGAGATTGCTGTGAATCAGCGCGTGGGGGAGTGGGAGGTGATCCAGGAATCGGGGACCACCCTGCGGCCCCTGTTTGGCCCTGGTTTGACTGGCATGAAGAATCTTGGCAACAGCTGCTACCTCAACTCTGTCATGCAAGTGCTCTTCACTGTTCCAGACTTCCAGAGCAAGTAAGTACCCTTTTTCTCATAGCTCCCATCCTCCTGCTCCTTCCAGCTGTTATGTTGACTGTGTCGCTTCCAGTGATAAGAGACAATGCTAATTCTTTTGACAGACTGCAATAAAAATATGATCAGGTTGGCAACTACAGCATTAGAGTTGAAATCTTTTTCCTCATTTCTTGAATATTCCTTTTAAAAGTGACACTTTTCACACTGTCCAACATTGACGCTAAGATACTGAATGTAAACAATTTTTCTCATATCCCGTCATTCATCCCTTCCAGGTACGTGTCTAACATCGACAAGATCATTGATGAAGCCCCAAGCGACCCCACCCAGGACTTTAAAACCCAAGTGTGAGTGTCCTCTCAAGGTGTCTGGTTATGTTCTGTGGCAAGCTCTTGTATTACTGTAACCGATGGACTTTAGTGATGTCTGCGTTGTGTAGATATAAAGAGGCCCAGACCGTGGGTATCTTCGGAGGTGATCTCTGTTTATTCCTCTCCTGACAACAGGTGGCAAAAACAAAATCCTCAGTCATACACAACCATACAAACTCCAGCCCCTACACAAATTAAGCGACACAAGGTTATGTTAGCAAAAAGTGAACTTATAAACATATCTCAACAGCACTAAAACATGGAAATTACCACAAGAGCAATGCCGCTTACCTCTCCCACAGAGAACAACAGCAAAAGGGGAGAGGCAAGGTGGGAGACACCCCTTTGAAGGTGGGGTACCCCCAAAGGTGAACATAGGGGTACAAAAACTGAGTATCAGACTAGTGTTGTCACGATACCAAAATCTTTGTTTCAGTACCAATACCAATATGAATTTCGATACTTTTCGATACTCTTCGGTACTTTTCCTAAGGAAAAGTCCTTTTGGATACAAACCTTTAGAACAATAAATAGTAGGGGTGTAACGGTACCAAAAAAATCATGGTTCGGTAAGTACCTCGGTATGGACGTCACGGTTTGGTAACTCAAATGTTCCACCAAGTTTGTGTTGTCTCGTGTTGTCTCCCTTTGCGAGGCAAACTTTCTCGTCTTTTTTCACGTGCGCCAGCTGCGGATGTTGATACAGGTGTTGTCATACAAACCACTTGCGCAATCTGTACTCCAATAGGAACAAGAGAGGCGTTTGTGTGCATAAATGAGTAAAATAAATTAACTAAATTAATGAATTGAATCAATTTCAAAGTACCGGTATTTTCCAAATGCAGTATAGTACCGTTTGGAATACTCTAGTACCGCGGTACTATTTTAGTACCGGTATACCACAACACTATATCAGACTTTCCACATGTTGATTACAGAGGCCTAAGCGTGTCAGGTGATAACAACTGAAACAAATTGTGTGGAATTATAACATTTAACATTACAAATGTACATTTGACTTGTCACACATATTACTGCAGTATACAGTAATTGACCCTGTGACATTATCATTCTCCTTTGGTGCTTAGGCCTCACTGATTCAAACAGTGTCATGTCGATTTGCGTTTCCATTGACAGTTTAAAGGTGCCGAGTCGTGCCTAGCTACGCCCAAGATGGACCATCTCCATAGTCAAGCCAAATGTGTGCTCGACCGCCTCTAAGTGCTAATGATGATATCTCATACACTGCAGCCAACCCCTTTTCTCCCCCTCAAACAAGCGTGTATTGCAAGCCTTGACTCGTGTTTGTGCAGGAGGCCTGAGAGAAAGATATTTATGAGTTCAGGGTTGGAGTTTAGTTTCTCTCCTGTGTCCTGTCTGTATTTTAATTATCTGCTTTATTTTATTGTTTCATGTCTGCTTTCAGCTGTATAGGAGTCGTATTAAGTCACAGCTGATTAAAAATCAACATTTCCTTACTTTGCTGCTGCACAATAGAAAGCTTTTACGTAACAAAATAACTATGGACTTCTATTGTGAATAATTTATAAGAAATTAAATGTGTTTATCACTGTAAAAGCGGAACTTTGTAAGCGGCTTTTCTTCAAGTCTACTTATGCCGCAGGGAAGAAGAGTACAAGCAGAAACAGCCACAATGAGATGTTAGATGAAGAGCTGCAGACAACAGGCTCTTACTGAAACTCTGCAAACAGCTCACCTCCAGCTGGTTAACTTCTGTTACCTGCTGTGCTGAGTAATGGAAAAACGCTTGCAGCAAAATAACGAGGGACTTTAGCAGTAGATCAGCACACTGCTTTGAAATGTCGTTGACTTGCAACAAGAGCGTCATCAGTTAAAGACACACCTTTGAGTGGGTGGCCTGGTTGTAAAGGAGATTCAAATCCCTGCTGTGCTGGGCTTACACGCTGTGTCAAATTAAGTCAAGCCAGCACATGTGAATGGAAAAGCCCTTCTGGATGCCCAAAAGCACCCGTCAGTGGTACGTCAGGAAAGCAGAGGACAGGGTTTGATAAAATAATACACATTCCAAGGTGCTTTTTTTTTTTGGCATGTCTTTTCTCATATAGCACAGTTTTCACACACGTGCATTCAAACACACATCCTGTCCTCTTTACCATTCTGTCTTGTGCCATCATAGCCACAGAAGATGAAAGAAACCGTCAACATAAATACACACAAACATACACACAGTGTGCCGGCTGTCAGACCCAAAGCCGATTACAGATTCCTTTCCAGGCAGCTCCGTATTTAAATGTGATTTTTGTTTTTAATGTGGGTTATCCTCCTGAATAGGAACTCCCTATTGATATCAGCAGGTTCCAGACAAACCCACATTGACACTTGGCCTCTTGTTATGTTCACTCCATGCCATTGCAGGAAAAAAGAGCTTTGCTTCACACTTTTCGGAGGTCACTCACTTTTTAATTGCAAAACTGTGTGATATAAAATAAAGATCAGATTATATTTTATACTATAGTTTTGTGTTTTCACTTGAAATCTGCCAGATTTGATGTGTCTGTGGCCTAATTCAAACGATCTCCACTGCTGTTGCTATACAAAAACTTTTTTTTTATACCCACCAGAGTAGAGAAAGTCCTCTCCCTGATTAGACATTCCACCATGTCATTTGAAAGCCAAAAATACATCTAGGCCTATATCCAAATCCTCCTCCTGTGTGAGACTGTGGTATATTGTTGGATGTGCAGTGATGTCGGCTTTGTTTGTTTATCACAGAGCCAAGCTCGGCTACGGTCTGTTGTCAGGAGAGTATTCCAAACCAGCACCAGACCCCGGAGATGAAAATGGTGCATCTGAACCCAGGGTAAGGGGAAACAATCAAACACAGTGGATTTACATGCCATAGTTTTGACAGATATCCACGGCACGTGTGGAATTTACTCTCAGAAATAAGTGAGAAAATGGGCTTCCTAATATTAGCTCTCATTGCTAACAAATCCCACTGTTCATTCTTTGTGTGCAGGGAGACCAAATCGGTATAGCACCACGAATGTTCAAAGCACTTGTTGGGCGGGGCCACCCAGAGTTCTCCACCAATCGACAACAGGATGCTCAGGAGTTTTTATTGCACTTCATAAACATGGTGGAGGTAAGGTAACACTCTCACTCTGCTTCCTGTTTTGGTCTGTAGCTTTTGTCTTATACTTTTATTTCTTTTCACCCACAGAGGAACTGTCGCTCTGGAGCCAACCCATCTGAAGCCTTCAGGTTCCTGGTGGAGGAGAGGATTGTGTGTCAGCAGTCGCAGAAAGCCAAGTACACACAGCGGGTGGATTACATTGTCCAGCTGCCTGTGCCGATGGACCAGGCTACCAACACAGGTTAGAGCCTGATGGGATACAATGTCCAACTCAATCTGGAGCTCCACACATGATCACTGGTATCAGCTCTGCTCACTATGAGCTGCAAATCACAGCGCAAAGGCCACAGTGCAGCACAGAGCTGCTGACGAATACTTTAAGACTTTAATTAAAAGCTAAGTCCCTTTTACTAGGAGACAGCTGATGGAGGCAGCTGTCCGGAGGAAGAGGGGCTCTGTTCGTTCAGGCTCTGTGATAACGCTAGTGTCTGTAAAAACTGTTGTTGCAAATTTTCAATCAGTCATTAGCGCAGTTAGCCTGCATTAGCATGGGTGGAACGCAAGAATTAATTTTAATACGCATGTTTGTGACTATTTGAAGGGTTACATGTTCTCTTCAGTAATGACGATGTAGAGACACCAGTTTTTAAGGGGGTACTCCAGAGATTTAGTATTGGTCTTCTATAAAGTTGAGGTGATGACATGATTAGAGTTAAGTTTTTTAACAGGCTGTGTAGTAAACCTTGTTACAAATAAGCTGATCTTTGTGTGTAAAATCGGTGGAGCGTTTCTATAAGGTGGTTCAATAAGGGCTCTGTAGGTGTCGGATGTGATGTGTTTATTTATGCTTCGCATCCTGAGTTGTATTTGTACATTCACAACAGTGTATTGGGTTTTATGTGTTAAATACAGTTGCGTGTGTAAGTTTCTCAACCATGTCCATATTTCTCTAACAGAAGAGCTTCAGGAGGCGGAGCGGCGGCGTGAGGAGGGGGACTCATCAGCCCCTACAGTGCGTGCACAAATCCCCTTCACAGCTTGCATGGCGGCCCTCAGTGAACCAGAGATCCTCACAGACTTCTGGAGCTCAGCTGTACAGTCCAAGACTACTGCTACCAAGTATGAAGAGACAGGCACACGTACAGAAAGTGATGAAACAAATCTTAAGATATATTTATTAATATCAGGTTTTATCTCATTTGTCAGAACGACCCGCTTCGCCTCTTTCCCCGACCACCTGGTTATCCAGATTAAGAAGTTCACCTTTGGCCTTGACTGGGTGCCCAAGAAACTGGGTGAGCAAGAATTAATATTATTAAATGATTGTGTTGAAAAGGTAAGTATTTTTCTTGCTCTACACACAAATGTATATGCAAACAGATATTAAAACACAAAGCAATTCATGTTGCAAAGACTCACTGTCATATTCCAACAGGGATGGTATCATTAAGAGTTTATCGACACTGCTACTCTTATTGATACTCCTTATTTTTTCGTACTTTGATACTCCAATCGGTTCTTTTTCATTATATTTGTTTTGCTGAATTATTGCTTTTTAGAAAATATAGTAATTGCCAATATTTTGTCCTATGACATAAAATCTGTCAGGAAATACCCCTACTTGTGAATTTTGAAGCTTTTATGTGACTTAAAAAAGGCATTTGCTAACAAGTGGCTAAATGAGACTACAGGAAGTCAAACCAAATGCAGCCTTACAGTCTTGTTGTGGTGGCAACGTTAAAGGGAAATTTCGGTTTATTTCAACCTGTCTCCTATCGTCCTAAATTTATTTCAAGTGACTAGTGACATAAAAATAATAGTTAGCATGTTAGCCGTTAGCCTAGATACAGCCGGGTCGCATTAGTAGCGTCAGACCTGTTAAAACGTAATTGAACGGGCATCCTTTCAAGTGCAAAGTTAGTCCACTAAACAAGCTTTTTTCCCACAAAGACCGCCTCATATCGTTAGGATAAATATCAGAGAACATATAGAAAACGACATGTAAACGTGTTGTCTTACCTTACCGGTGTGCTGCCATGTTTGTTTATCTGGCAACTGGGAAATTTCCTAGTTGAAATCTCAGAGTTCCCACCTCAAAGCGTTCCAGGTGCACAGCCACAAACGTGAACACAAAATCCGTGTGACCGTGACAAACTGATGTTTCTGTGGTGCACAAACAGTTTAACAGACAGTTTTACATTGTCCTAAAGTCTACCGTGTATCAGACGCAGCATCACCGCATCCACAGGGGCTGCCATATTTGTTTGTGGGTTATGTGATGTCTGAGGTCGGAACTGGGAGTACATCGCTTTGGTACGAGTTCACGGGTGGGAAGTTACAGGTTTGACTGCCGTTCCAGTGCACTTTCACGGGTTACAGGTTGTGAAAACACGAGTTACAGGTTGCCTGGAACGCACCACAGCTCTGCTTTGCAAAGCGCGGCCGAAATACCGCGAGAACAAGCAGCGATCTCATAGCGTGCCTGAACAAGCAGCAACAGCTGGAAGGATACACTGACGAAGAGCTTCGTGAAATTGACGAGAGAGAGAGAGAGAGAGAGAGAGAGAGAGAGAGAGAGAGAGAGAGAGAAGTTGCAAGGAATGGGACTGGTTGCAGCCTTATTTTCAAGGTCTGGATGTGACCGAGGACGAGACATGCAGCCTTATTTTCAAGGTCTGGATGTGACCGAGGACGAGACACCTCCACCTGGAGTAACGTTGGTATCCAGCTGGGCTTTATCTAGAGCTGGCGAGATATATTTCGGCCGCGCTTTGGAAAGCAGCGCTAGAGGGATAAACAAACACGGCACCACACCGGTAAGGTGAGACAACACGTTTACATGTCGTTTTCTATATGTTCTCTGACATTTATCCTAACGATATGAGGCGGTCTTTGTGGAAAAAAGCTTGTTTAGTGGACTAACTTTGCACTTGAAGGTTGCCCGTTCACTTACGTTTTAACAGGTCTGACGCTACTATGCGCCTCGGCTGTATCTAGGCTAACGGCTAACATGCTAACTAATATTTTTATGTCACTAGTCACTTGAAACAAGTTTAGGACGATAGGAGACGGGTTGAAATAAACCGAAATTTCCCTTTGAGTCGTGACCATAGTGTGGTTCGTTTATGGCCTGACATTAGCTTTTTACCTCTGCTGATTACATTTAGGTTTCAATAATCATGAAAGTGGTGTTCATTTGTGAAGATTACCTTGCTGAACAAAATGTGTAAGTATCATAAACGTGTTTGTCACAGAGCTTATTTTCTGCAATAATGCAAAATTCAGTGGAAAAATCCCGTGGGCTCTTTGACGGAGGAACCAGGGCGATGTTAACCTCTGCGTTGTTCTACAAAAAACGTCATCCCTGGAGCACTTCATTCTACTCTCAGTCTATTTCTATGGTCCTGACACACAAGTGGAAGTGCAGCTCCTCAGCTGTTCTGTACCAACAGATGGACCGTGATTCACCAGCCAATAGCATGAGGGAGGAAGAGGCCCACAGAGCCTGAGGAGCAACATAACACATTAACACATTTTAACAGTTACAAAGTCACCTATGGGGAAAATTAACAGCATGTCGGAAGACATTTACATAACTTTTCTCAACTTCCCCATACAGCCATCGGGACAATGTTGTACAATGTTGTTTCTAACGTTAAGGTGTGGGAAACAAGTATTTGGACTGAAGTGGATGATGAGTTAGATCATTTTCTTTTTTGCAGACGTAAGCATCGACGTTCCTGATACTCTGGACCTGAGCGCACTACGTGCAACCGGCCAGCAGCCAGGAGAAGAGCTCCTACCAGAGGTGGCCCCGCCCCCACTCATGACCCCAGATGTGGAGGTTAAAGGTATCCTGGGTTCCCATGGCAACGATGAGGACGACTCTCTCTACTCCCCACTGCTGTGTTAGTCTGTCTGTCGTTTCTGCTCTTCTCCTTCTCCCTCTGTGGCGCTCTTATTTGTCCACCCTTGTTTCCTCCTTTTCTTCTTTTCTGCCTTTTCTGTTCCCTTGCGTCCTTCAGTTGCCTTATTATTTGTTTACTTTTGCAGCGTGGCGTTTAAGTTGCAAATTAAAGTATGATTGTAATGGTTCTGTTGTTGGTGTATATGAGTTGACGCTTCTGTATATTATTTTCATTATTTTGGAAGGAAGCGCTCTGGGCACAAAAATAGACCAACAGTGTTTTTTTCTTTTGCCATTAATCAGTGTTTCCACAAGAAAATGAAAACCAGCAAACAATGTGAGCTCCACAAAGTACATCCAAGTAATTCAACTTTTTCCTATTAACACACTCAGCTCCAGTCCTCGATGACTCCACTGTGTCCCAGTTATGTGAAATGGGATTCCCACTGGAGGCCTGCAGAAAAGCGGTGTACTACACTGGGAACACTGGAATCGATGCTGCCATGAATTGGATCATGGGCCACATGGATGACCCAGGTGTGCAGAGCAGCAGGACTTAAGCAGAAAGCAAGTCAGCAATCGGTGCAACTGCTCCTTTAACTCATGTTCTCCTCCTTTTGATTGGCTGCAGACTTCGCAGCCCCCCTGGTGTTGCCAGGCTGCAGCTCTGGCCCCGGGACCACACCCACAGAGAGCCTCTCCGAGGAGCATCTGGCAACCATCGTCTCCATGGGTTTCAGCCGAGACCAAGCAACCAAAGCACTGCGAGCTACGGTGAGAATCAAACTCCTTCCAGTTAGAGATGGGGATTTGACTAATTTCATATGTCACTACTCTAAAAGTAGAACTTTGCCAATACAGGCACAGCTGCTGCCTTTTTTTATATTTAGACAGTAGCATTGCCAAGTTTCATCATTCCTGGAGACTTTCACAGTTGTTGGCCTTAATACCGCAACAAAAACTAGTAACAGGATTTTGCTAAAAGTTGCACTAAGCTGTCAGAAGCACTGGTAAGAGATAAGTCTGAGAAGTTATTTACTGTATATGGTAGCTAATTTACATTAGCTTTCACAGTTTTGCCTCCATGTGTGATGAAACAGCTGGAAATTATTATTTTTTCAATAACTGAGGACAATGTGTCACAGGACAAAGCACTGCTGATGAGAGTCGCAGAGAAAACACCTGCTGACTAACAAAAATTTGTCTTTTACTAAAGCAGCTATTGAGTTTTCTTTTTGGAAGGTTAATTAGGATTACTAGATTAGTATGTTTTCCAAAGTAGGCGTAGGTCAAGATCTACATTTCAAAGATTTTTTGCCACTTATTTGTCAGTGGGTCACTTACACAAGTGAACTAGTTAGACAAAGAGCTGCAGGTACCAGTTTGTGTGACCCTCAAACCTCCACTCCAGATGATCGAGGTAAGCAAAGATTTTTTTTCCCGTTGTCCTGTCGTTCGCTACAGTTCCACGTTGAGGCAGAGAAAACACTTTCTGTATTATTACAGTTACGTCATTATTACAGTTATATTATTACAGTGTTATCAAACATTTGGCTTCTTCATAAAAGTGAACTTTGACCATCATCGATTGCCAGACCTTTAACAAAGGGCCTCAGCTGTCTTTGGCCCTCAAACTTAAAGTTGTACTTGTAACATCAAAACAGACTTCTAGAAAAGCTTGTATTTGACCAAAAACTTCATTTGTTGATATCCTCTGGAGATGTCTCCTCTAACCGGTGTTTGTTTCACAGAGTAATATCCTGGACCGGGCAGTGGACTGGATCTTCTCCCACCTGGATGACCTGGACTCCATGGATGTGTCTGAGGGCGGCCGCTCAGCCGCAGAGAGCGAAGGTGGCAGGGATCCTCCGCCTGGGCCTCGTGTCAGAGACGGACCAGGCAGTAAGTCCCAAGGAGAAGGATCAGAGATGAGGCATTCAAAAATGATCCTCAGACTAGTTGCAGTGATGTGTTCAAACATGAAATATAGACTGCAGTGACATTACCACCTTTTATTTTAAAGACGTGCTCTTTCAGCCATCATAATTTAATTATATATGTTAAAAATAATATTTTTTTCTACTTCATCCAGAGTATGAGCTGTTTGCATTCATCAGTCACATGGGGACAAGCACAATGTGCGGCCACTACGTCTGCCACATCAAGAAGGATCAGCAGTAAGTGTTTTTTTGCCTAGTGCTTTTTACCTTTAAGGCAGGGGTGTCAAACTCATTTTAGTGCATGGGCCATATGCAGCCCAATTTGATCTCAGATGGGCCAGACCAATAAAACCATCGCACAATAACCTATAAATACCATTAGCTCAGATATTTTCCCTTTTTTTGTGTTAAGAATTACAAGTACATTCTGTGGAGGTTAATCCTTTTACAAACAGATGAACAGCCTGAGATGTCTCAGGTAAAATAAGTGCAATTTCAACAGTATGTCTCAGTTTTCCCACATTCCGTCAGTCTACTTCTCACTGTCATTCCATGTGCATTTATCCACACATTTCCTGATACAGATTCTATTGAACTGAAGCTGCTGCTTTACAATATTTTGCACTATGTTTAATATCTTTAAACATGATCACAGTAAGTATTCATGCTGCTTTAAGGGATGTTTTTGCTGTTTCAAAGCCTCAATTTGTCATTTAAAAGTCAGAGCTGTTGAAAAAATGTCATTGCAAGTCTCAGATCTTCAAATATAATTAATATCATGCAAATCCCATGTTCTGGAAGAAACAACAAAACGAGTTACATTCTCACAAGTTGTCTGTTCTTTTATCAGTAGTTCATTTAGTCATGAAATGTGAGATGTGTAGCTGATTCTGTAGTACCTCAACAGGGGGCACCATACTCCAGGTCTGGTTTAAATAGAAAGAGCACCTGATGTGATCACAGTACAAAGTATTAACCTTTCAAACAACCGAGGTTTAAAGGATTTATTTCATTTATTTAATGTTTATTTAGGAAGTCCCACTGAGACTGAAAATCTATTTTACAACCAGCCAATCAAAACACATTTAAAATGCACCAAATGCAACATATAATACAAAAATCCACAATAAAACAACTATTCAAACATAGTGACCTCAAGAAAAACACGTATATCCACTTAAGAAGAAAACACCAGATTTATTTTATTTATTTTGATATTAGTAATGATCCCATCTGTACTAGTGAGAACAAATAACTTATGAGATTGTGTGCATACTTGTGTGTGTATCTGTCTGTCCGTGACTAATCTCCCAAACCGCTGGATTTTGTGTGCACATTTATGACTGTATGCTCAAGGACCTCTCGTAGTTGTAGTGACTAACACATTTGGAAAAACCTGTTTTATTGTAGTCTTAACTACAGAAGTTCAAATACCATTTTTTCCTTCCCTGTACCAATTGTGATACCTGAACCTGCGTGTCAGCCGGTACAGATTACCAATCAAATGCCAGTGTTGTTTGAAAATAATATACAATGAAAATAACATCTATACTACTAACCCATTTCCATGTCAAGCCACTAAATAAAAGAAGATCATAAAGGCCATTTATTGTTTGTTTTTAGACCAAAGTGTTTCACAGATATTCTAATAATAATAATTAGAGTACCACCCTCGAGGGGGTTTAAGTTTGTTAATAAATTAAGTGGTAACAGATCAGCGTATAGACCTGCATTCTCGCCAATACCTAACCCAGCATTTCAGGCAGTATCAGAGGCCTTTGTCGTGGCTCAAAAACTGACATCCATAGAAAAGTTTGGTGTCATTTTGAACCAGAGCATTTGCAGATTAATTCCATACCTGATATGTTAGGATCCATGAAAGTTAGGGACGATACGAGATGCTTTTGTTGTCTTCGCCACCATCTTGAATATAAGGGGGCCTGCCCTGCACTCCCTGTTCCCCATCCTCATGCCCCCAGACACACCTGAAGGAGATCTGCACTTACTGAGTTTCACTTGTCTGTTATCAAGTAGCTCTGTGTGAACTAAGAGATGTCTCTGTTTTACAGGTGGGTCATCTTCAACGATCAGAAGGTGTGCGCTTCAGAGAAACCTCCCAAAGACCTGGGATACCTCTACTTCTACCGAAGAGTGGCTGAATGAGACAAAGGAGCGTTACACTTGGGGTAAAGGAGGAGTAATGTGGACGCTAACACAAACACACAAGACAACATTCATAGTCGCACCCCACCAAGCTCTTACAACTGCCCCGGCACGCTTCACAGCTGACGACAGTGTAAATAAATCCCTCAGATTGCATATATACACAGTTAAATGAATTGGTGCAAATGTACAGATAAAGTGTTGGGGGGGGAATTTTGTTTTTGATCCTTCGATTACAAACCACGGGCCTGTTCAGAGAAGATTCAGTTAGTTCCTGGACAACTATGCTGAGTAAAACCATTTGAAAACTGTGTAAACAGCTGTTTCAGGTTTTAACTCAGCGTCATGGAACAGGCCCCGAACATTCAAAGGAACCTCGGTTGCTAAGTCCATTCACTCTTTATTAATACGTTTGCTTAACTACCAATTTCCATGTCCTGACTATTGATTTCCACTGCCATCAGTAGTCACTGCCACTCCCCATCAAAATATGTTGCTTCCTGCCCTCTCTTCTTTTATTGGACGGTTGCAGCTTGGTGTCCCCAGTTAACTGGGGCACCAGCTCCTCCTCCGCCCGTTTCATCGAGGAAGTAGAAAAAAAAAAACACAGCTAAAACATCCACGCTGAGAGGATCAAACAAATAACAGCTCAAATGTGTGTTAAAAAAAGGAAATAAAAAAGTCAAAACACCAAATCAACTTGTTTTTTTCTTTAAAGGTTGGTGAGGGTGATATCTGGGTGATTTTTGTTTTATTTTGTTTTTATTTTGCAAACAAATCCTTTGTTACTTCTGCTGTGACAAATAAAGAATTGTCTTTCTGTCATTCTGCCTTTTTCTTTAATTAAATTGAACGTTTGCTGTTGGTTTTTCCGTCTCGTGAGTTGCCACAATCCCACAAATTGTATGTATATTTGAAATATAGTTAACGCCTTTGTTTTAAGAGTTTTTAAGCCACTGCATAGAGCTTTCCTCAGCTTCCTGTGAAAATGGCGCTGTGTAGAGAATCCCGGGCCTAGTTTTTGCGTGAAAGCGCAGGCATGAAGAGCAAACCCACAAAGAGCTGGGGGGTTTGCATTGGCCTACAACTTTACAAGGTGCAAGCTTCTTCTCAGATGTTTTCCGCCTTCTTCAGTTTTTGCATCCTTCGATGAAGCGAGACACAGAGAGGATTAACAAAGGTTTTGGCCTTCAATAAAAGCACAAAAGACACTGCATTGCTTCAAAACTGAGGTAAGATCCTTTATGAAATAAAGTTTCATGTTGTCGAATGAAATGATTGGATTTGATGTCACCATTTTGAAACCATTTTCATTTTCTTCCGTAAGTTCAAACTGAGCAATGAAGGATGAAACAATTTAATAAGAAATATTAAACATTTTGTATGTTGTCCGTATTGTCTCTCCTCTTACATTTAGGTTTCTAAAGACCTTAGATCAATGCTGCTAAACAGATGTGACACAGAAATGTGACACAGAAATGTGCCTTTCCCCGAGCCTTTAGTGTGTATCTCAAGGTCACGCTTATTTCGGAGTTTATGATTCTTTATTTTCTCAAAGCTTAAACTATTCAGTCAGTTAAGTGAAATACATTGATAATATGACAACTGAGACTTTTTAGTCGAATTTTGATGCAGTTATTGAAACAATGAAATATTGATTATTGGTCCGATTCCAATTGTTTGGCTCTCCAAAATAACTACTATACCAAGACATGCTCTGTGTTGTTGAAATGATCACATAGATTCAAGTATTTTAGCTTGCCAAAAAGTCCATTTCTAAACTGTTTAAAATCATGAAACTTATCAAAGAGTAATGAGACAAAGAGTGATAAATGGCCTGTCAGAATTTTTTTGAGAATATATTCTATTCAGTTTTATTACTAAGAAAACTGCACAAAAATTATTACTTTCTTAATAAACTTGTGCCAAATGTACAAGAAGATCCATTTGTACTACACCGAAGCATCTTCACGTGTTACTGATTATGTTCATTAAATGCAGAAGAGCCAAAACATGCTGGAATTTCCCGGGGACATTTGTTTCAGGTTTTTCTTTTTAAATGTTGCAAAGCTTTTTTTTGTAAATCAAATTTATCGTACGAAATATGAAGAGGAAGGAAGTAAAGAACAACAGTAGCTCAGTGGTTAGGGCTCACATGCTTTTCTAAAATGCTCATCTCGAACAGAAGCTGTGTGTGGTGTCTCTAACCTGGAAATATTTGCTTTCACATCATGAACTTCAGCATTTAAGTTATTTCTGTGAAATACGTTTGTCCTGAGCGAGAAGTACATTTGTGTTATTTTTACCCCTCAGATCCAACATCTGCAATGAAGACAGTAGTTTGGTTTGGTTTTGGTGAGAGAAAATACTTAATTTTATTATATATAATTCATTAAAATAAAGGGTTAATGAGTTGATTGATCCAAGTCCTTTTATGTTTAGAAGACTCAGTTAATCTACCTTGGAAAATAGCTGCAGTTATGTTTTGCTCTACCTTTTAAATTCAATCTGATAAACCCTTACCTTAATTCATATTCACTGTTTGAGTCTACAGTAATAGAATATATTGTGATGACATCTGTTCTTGTCTTTGTACATTAAGTTTGTGATATTCTACTGTGAACGTATCATATCAAGTGATGTGTGATCCTCTGTCTATAGTGCTCTGTGCACTCTCTGCTTCAGGGAAAGTGTTTGTTTCAAAACAAGGGCAAAAAACAATGCTCGAGTGTGGGGTCAGCACCTACTCTGACACCCTGGAGTGGAATCGTGAGAATGACCTGCTCTGTAGCACTCCAAAAGTACAAAGGAAGTACAGCTTCCCTCGCACAGGTACAAACAGTTTATCAGAAAAATAAAACAGTCAACATTATCTGCAGCACAACATATTGTTCTGAAAATGTCACTGTTGTCAATTGCATATTTTCTGCTCCAGGGAAATCTGACATTGCGTTGAGGTCAAAGATAAGGCCGGAAACAAGACTGGAGATCACTGGAGTCAAGATGCAAGATGCTGGAAAGTTCACTTGCAAGGCAGATGGGAAAAGTTACCAACTCACACTCCTTGTGGTTTTAGGTGAGCACACAACCCAGGAAATATGTATCTTTTGAAAAATATTGGCATTGCACAGAATACAGAGTGAGTGGGTTTACGTCATCATTTCAATCAGGATTCTGATTGTGCAGTTTAAACACTCGTCTTTTTGGTGAAAGTCATTGTACTGTGTTAAAAGAAATTCCTCTGCCCACAGTAATTAGTTTGATAAAAAAAAATTAAAGTGAAAATTTGAGGAGGGTTAGGAAAGAGAGGTAAAATTAAATACTCTTTCATCAAACAGTTAAATGTCACAGGTCAGTTTTACGAATAAGAATAATTTCTGCACATTTACTAAATGAAGTAACTTTTGAAGAATACATTTTGAAATGAATTATTTTTATTTGTCAGTCCACACAATCAGGCAATGAGCAGTTGAAATGTACCTCTTTGGGTATCCCGCTTATATATACACATGCATCGAACGAGGGCGGTAGCACAGGGCCAGCC
This sequence comes from Epinephelus moara, assembly GCF_006386435.1. Classification (NCBI taxonomy): domain Eukaryota; kingdom Metazoa; phylum Chordata; class Actinopteri; order Perciformes; family Serranidae; genus Epinephelus; species Epinephelus moara. The sequence goes on along the minus strand of NC_065511.1, from coordinate 29,718,252 downwards.
ATAGCAGCTTAGTATGGCAGTTTGGGTTTTTGGTGCCTTGCTCAAGGGCACATTGACAGTGCCCAGTAGCAAACTGGCACCTCTCTAGCTGCCAGTCCACACTCCATACTTGGTCAGTATGGGGACTTGAACTGGTGACCCCGTGGTTCTCAAGCCCAGTCCCCATGGGCTGACCTACTGCGTCCAAATATTGTGGGTATTTAATGCAAAATATTGTACACACACACGTATGGAATTAAAAATAAATTTATTATTGCATCTTTATAAACTTTAGAGACAGATTTATAAAAACAACTGGCAAAATCAAAGCAGCAGACGCCGAAATATCCTAATTGATGTCCCTTAATCTGGCTCAAGCTCCAAACTTTTACTGTGAAGCAACTCGATAATATCTTTCATTAGACCCTCCCTGCCTGGTAAACGTTCATACCTTTAAACCCCCCCTTGGCCAGATTGAAACACAGGCCTCCTGATAAGTAAAAAAACATGTAGTTTCAAAGCTCAGGCGGAGATAACATCGTCATAGATTTCTTTCAAACTTTAGTATGCTCCCTATTGTGCAGCTATTTTAACCAGCGAAGCAGCATTTTTCATTATGATTAAATTCGACCTTTATGTGTAAAATTGCCTGAGTGCCCCTTTAATTTCATGATTTAATATCCCTAAATTTCAGATTTTCCGGCCTGTAAAGCTGTGACCATTTTGTGCAGCAATAAGTACAATGATATATTTTCATTTTGCTCTTCCTCTCATGTCATAAGGGTGTGTCACCTTCCTAATGATCTGGATGAAGTCCCTCATCTGGCATGGCCTCCTCTTGCTCTTTGTCATTCTCACTGTATCCTCGCCCTTGTCTGTTGTCCCTCTCTGTGTCAGTCTCGGCCAGCTCCTCTGGAGATCTCCTGCTGGGCAGTGAGGTTACGCTCAAGTGTCAGGTAACAGGTCTGAACCCGGACTCTACGGTGCAGTGGGAGAGGCCAGATGGAAGGTCACACGCAGGGTCACAAGCTGAACTCAAATCTGTAGCCCGCTCTGATGCAGGAACCTGGAAGTGCACGTTCTCCTATGACGGAACAACGTACAGTGAGAGCCTACAAATCAAAGTTCAAGGTAGGACACTTTTACTCAAGTCTTTGCAAATGAAACACAACAAAAGCTACCTGTGTGGCCACTGGCAAAAACAAGATGTGCTGTGTTTTTGCTTTCAGAGCCGAAAACAACTGTACCGCCCTCTACCCAAAGGTCAAAGGACAACGGTAAACCAAGCTGCCTTGACTGTACGAACTGCATGTGTTTGTTTGGGTAAACCCTCTGTAAGCACGTTAACGAAAGTGATTCTTCACTGGATGTGTCATTGATTCCCCGCTTTCTGCCATGGTCTGTTTTCATGGCTCAACCAGGTGTTACTCATCCTAAACCCAACGATGCTCTGCTGCTGGGGCTCAGCTGGTGGATGTGGGTTGCAATTGGAGTGGGCTGCCTGTTTGTGCTTCTCCTGATTGTCCTTATCATTGTCCTGTGCAAGAGGAACAAAAGAAAGAAGGTCGGTATATAAAGGGAATCTTAGTGCTTTGATTTAAATAGGTAGGTGGGATGAAGGGTTGGGTTACTGAGGCAAACAAAAAAATTCAAATCTGACTCTTTTTTTTTTTTCTGCTACAGAGGAAATTTCAAAGCATGAAGAATGGTGGACTCCCGATGAAGCCCAAGAACTACTGCCAGTGTAACCGGTAAATGTTCTTAACTTACTTCTATCTAGTAAAAAAAAATAAAAAATTACTTCATCCCCTCTCCGGTAATCTCTGTTCACTTTACAGATGCTTTCTAATAGACTCTTTTCACTTTATATTAATGACTGTTTGACCTTCATTCTCACTGTGCCTTTTACCGAGTACTTCATTATTGTGTCGTAATTAGTGTGAAAACTTCTCCTCTTTCCTCTCTTTATCGCAGCCCAGCAGCTGCAGCAAAACCGCAGCAAGGACGCCGGAGAGAGAAGCCATCAGCTCCCCCTCTGCAACCCCTGCTAATGGAGTGACATGAAAGACAGATCGAAGAAAGGACAGATAGAAAGAAAGAACGACAGAGAGAGAGAGAGAGAGTGACAGTGAAGGAAAGAGAGGGACAGATAGAGATAAAGAGAGAGAATGAAAGAATTTGGCATGAATGTAAATGGGCTTTTGAATGCTGGAGATGAAAATAAAAATCAAATGTAATGATGTGGGCACTTTTGAGCTTTTCCACCAAATATAACCAGTGAAGTGAATGCAAATAGGCTCCTCCACTGCAAGAGAGAACAGCAACTGTCTGTACTTATTTTTGACATTTATGCAGCATAATCACGTGTTAAGAATATCCTTGTATACAGCATTGTCATCCTCTAATGTGCTTGCTATGGTAAATTTCATTCAGCTGATGTCAATATATTTTTCTTTCTTGTGTTTCTGTGTATTTGATAGATGTATACTTTGTTTTTATTTCTGTAAATGAAAATATTCGAGTGTTGTATGTTGAAGTTTTATGTCTTTTTTTCCCCATCAGACAATAAACTATAAGAACACCCAAATGCAAGATTTGTTTTTTCTATCCTCATATGACTGACCAGGGAGGTTTTTATCACTGAGAGAATCACAAAAAGCTGAATGTGTATTGTTTCCTGTGTGTCCCCTGAGCATTTAGGTAATTTAAAAACAGTGTGAGAGAGGCGTGCTCTGCCACAAACGACTTTATAGAGAGGTAATTACAGACGGGATACTTCAAGACATAATGCAGACAATAAACCCACAAGAATAACACAAATGTTAAAGGAATATAACTTCTACCTTGTTCAACACAATACTAAACGTTGTCATACCTCATTTATGCTCTTTAGTGTGCTATAAACTGTGCCGGCTTTGTTTCAGAAGCTCTGAATTCCCCATAACTGGTGCAGTATAATGCAGGTGTTGATGCCAGTGCAGTTAACACCTGTTTCACACAGTAACACGAGACCACCAATGACATATATACATACATACTCCATATACACGTGCTGTATGTACATGTAAACATAAACATAAATGTATGTGAGAGCGAAAAATATATGTCTCATGAGTTCAGGAATGGTGGTATTTTGTAACATAAATGAACTTAACAAAATTTCTGCATTAACTATTTTGTGTGTGTGTGTGTGTGTGTGTGTGTGTGTGAGGGAGAGAGAGAAAGAGACAAACACTGTAATCCTAATCTTTTTAATCCATTTAGCACATAACAGAAAGGATGGGATGATAGTGGTGTCTGACTTCCTGTGTGTGTGTGTGTGTGTGTGTGTGTGTGTGTGTGTGTGTGTGTGTGTGTGTGTGTGTGTGTGTGTGTGTGTGTGTGTGAGTGAGTGTGACAGAGCCACCTGCAGTGCGTACAGTCTACCAAATGTCAGAGCTGAACCCATCGCTGCACTGAGAACATCACATGTGAGTACTGCTAAACACACTGTACACGTATACTCAGTATTCTGCTTGTTTTAAAAGCTGATTTAAGGGATATTTTAACAGAGGGACGATACGTGAGTCAGGATAGCAACATGTCTACGAACTGTTTCTAGAAATGCTGACAGGCGCTGTCAGAAACGCACTCTCGTAGACACAGGCACTGAAGGGGCACTGAGGGGCAAATTTGTAGCACTCAAACCTGGTCTCTCACCGGGGCCACAGTTCTTAAAACTCTTTGTCTCTCGTTCCACATACTGATTGTTTTGATTGGCCTTGGTTTGGTTTTGTCTGACTTGTTTGTATTTAGCCTCAAACTGACGAATGATCTCAAACAAGAACATGAAAACTGTGAATATCTTTAATGTTCCGGCTGAATGCTTCGTGATATTTAGCTGAAAGAAACACAGATGAGTTGGATCTAGTCAAACAACGCTGAATGACTTGCTTGTTTTATGGCTGGCCTTGAATAACTTTAAATATAACGCTCTCAACGTATGGATTTCACCTTCTGTGAGACATTTTGTTGTCTTCCTCCTGAGAAGGATTACAAAATCACAAATCAGAAATGCCTAAAATAGAATTTTCTGTCACTCGCTTTCTTGAAGTGTAAAGTTCAAAACTTGTGCAATAACGGAGGCAACATTAACTGATTTTGCAATCTGATGGGGTGCTATTCGCAACGTAATTCACACACATAAAGTAATTCTTAAGGAAGAAATCTCTGGAAATATAAAAAGTATTAAACCCAGGAGATTCTGAACGTTTCATTTATTTGTGTTGCTGTTAGCTGTTGCTAACAGGTGCAGCTGTGTGGCCTGACAACTGGCCAATGTGAAGTAATGATTGTTGTACCAATGATTTATTTCTTTTTTTTAATAATTCACTGTTTTTGACATACAAACTCTTTCTAATAGAAGAATTACACTGTATTTACATTGTATTTTTTGTTGCAAATAATGTTCTGAGGAGCAGAGTAATCATTGAAATTTTAAAAAAATTTCACATAATGTTTATTTCTAACTTGAAACAGCCTTCAAGAGAAACCGTTATAATAACTTCTTATATTTATGTGCTTTGGGGCACTAATAGTTTCTGTGAAATATTTTTAATTTATCAAATGAATGAGATCTCCACTATGTCACAAATGACCCTTTACAGGTTCGCGGTGTTGCTCATTATCTGTCGTCAGCAGTGGGCTAACTGAACACATAGCTTTCAATGTGCTTTCAGTAATGCCTGAAGACACACAGTGTATACTGAACCGTATCGTATACACATATGTGCTTGTCGTAGTCCACACACTTAATGTGGCATACAGCGTATATTCATGTAATGTTAGCGTACAGTGTAAACAGTGGGAGCTTGATGCAGGTGTTTTAATTAATTGTAACAAAACATAGTGCTGCTTTCAACATATGTAAAACTGAAGAAGCGTGAACGAAAGCTAAGGCTTTAAAACAAATTTAGAGTCCATGTTTGGCAGACACTTACGGTAAACATATCGTCCAGTTTTGTCATGTAATCTGAAATAAAACTAATGGTTATGAAATGTATTTTAAAAACAACTTAACACACCGATAACTGAAACTGTAATTGAGTCTCAAACATATTTTTGAGCCTGAATAGTCTTCCTAAACAAAACTAGTCTGTGTATTATCAACATATGACTCACATGATTTATTCTTTACTTTATCCCCATAAACACAGGAAATGTTAAAGATAATATCAGCATAAACTTTAGTGAAGACATAACAAAGTGGCAAATCTAACATGGTTTCATATTTCTACTGTATTAATTGCTGACACAGTGATACCCCTGCCTGTATAATATAGTAGGAGCCATAAGACCTGTGAACAGGCGCGGCACAAGAGACGGTCACTTTACCTTGTGTAGAGGTTTATAAATGCACATGTTAAAGATAGAAGCAACTTAATCTTTATTCAGGACCATACAACATGGCAGATTTAGCATGGTTTCAGAGGTACGTATTATATTTCTACTGTATGCGTTGACACAGGGATACCCCTGCCTGTATAATTAAGTCAGAGGCCATAAGATTTGTGAACAGACGCAGCACAAGAGACGGTCATTTTACCTTGAGTATGGATTTATAAATACACTTGTTAAAAGTAATAGCAACGTCAACTTCATTCAGGACCGTACAACATGGCAGATGTAACATGGGATACCCCTGCTTGAATATTATATAACCAAAAGCCATAAGACTTGTGAAACAGGCACGGCACAAGAGATGGTCAGATTACCTTGTGTACAGACTGATAAATGCACATGTGGCACATTTTGGCGTAATGTTCTTTTATGTTGTTGGCCCGCTATGGATTGGCCTTTAACCCCGTGTAGTTAAACTTTTTTCTTACTTTGTATTTTTGGATTGTTTATACATGTGTGAATGAATTGTTTGTGTGCTTTTGTGGTTGTAAACCTGCCTGCTTCGAACTGCCCTTTGAGGGATGAATTAAATTTTGTTAGATTGAATTAAGCTGAAAACTCTTTACCCCTGCTGCATTTATGCCAATCATTTTACAGTATTAACTGCCACAAGTGAGATCAGCTAACTTCTTCCGTGTCAGTCCGTGCTGTATTCACGACCACTAAAACTAGTCTAAACACCCATCAGTTTAGAAGAAGGCACCTAACAAGGCTAAGCTTTACATCATGTAATAATCGTGCTGTCAGAATGGACATCTTGTTTTTGACTATTTTGTTTGTGTGCATGTTTAAATCTATACCAGTTTGATTGAGGTTTCTTGTGACCCGACGGATGGTCCAAGTAGAATGACGGAGATATCATATTGTTGTTCTGTGTCGCGGTTCATTTCAAATTAAAGAATGAGATTCCGCACGTTTCCTCAATTTTTAGCTGACCCAAATGTATTAATGTATTAATTTTGTTTTGAAAAACACCCTTTATAGAGTTTTAATAGTCAATATTTGGTTGTAGTTTTTTAGTTAATGATTGAAGTCTGCGATCAACAGATACTCAGCAGGCCCTCAGTATCTTACCTGGTGATACTCTGACTGACCTGTCGAACTGCGGTGATCTTCATGCCTTGCTTGTTTTGGGGCCTTTTACCATCAGCTTTATCTTCTGCAAACTGATGTGCCGGCCAATAGAATTACCATGTTTGGCCACAGAAAACTATTTGTTTCAGACCATTGTTTCGCTTCATTGTTCTAAAATTCAGGGGAGTGTGTTCAACAAACGCAGTTCGCCCAATAACATCTTCAAACACCGATGAGGCTTGAAGGCAGCTCTTTAATCTCACGGTTTTATTTGTGTGCTGGAGTACAAAGCAGAAATAATGAAAAATTGTTACTTATGGATTACATCCTATATAGTGAAAGAAAATTAATGCATTCCTTTCTCCCTTTTATACTGACGAGAAGAATGTAAACATTTATATTTACTGGCTGGATGTGTATTTTTTTTATCTCTTCTGTAAGCAATTACCGAGCTGTGTTTCCCTTACTCTGTTATGAAAATATAACGTCTGTGTTGCACTGGGGGTTGTTTTCATATGAGAAAACAGGATTCCCTTTTCATGGCTATTACTCAGTTCTCTTTCTCGTTGTCTATCTTACAGAAATGAACACACTCAATCATTCAAAGCGAAACTGAAATTTCTGAACCAGTGTGTGTTCCTCCTTCTTGTGTTTCCATTAGGGTTGTCCTCCCTTTAGGAGTATGTATCCAGCAGCTGAGAAAATCCCCATATACAGCTAATAAAGTTAACTTATTGTGAACAGTAACGTTAGTTAAACAAAGCCATGTAAACACCTGCTACAAGTTTGTGTCACATTATGTTGAATGCCAATCAGCTGGATTTGATTGCCGCAACAAAGTTGCAGCAATCAGCATGTTGATTTGTGAGTTTTCAGAGCAACAGGAGACGGCTAACAGAGCTCCAGCTGCAGCTGCAAACTGCACACTTGATTGTTAAATAATCCAAAATCCTTTAATTTGAAATGATCACCTGATAGGTGATTTCCCGTGCTGTAAACTCCCCTCATGTTTAGCTTCAGTTCCACACAGGTTTCAGTTGTCAGTGCAGCTTCTGGTGAGTGGAGTCAGTGTTTAAATAGCACATTGAGATCGATCACTGACCAGTCTCACACTGAAAGTATGCATTTTCTAGTTTGTTTTATCTGTCACGAGATGGCAGTTGAGTGAGGCTCCCCCTGTGCTGCTAATGTGTGTCAGGTTTGCAACTTTAAAGTAAAAGTGCTAAACAAGAAGATGGTTCCCAGTAGGCCGAGGGTTAAGTGCACTGAACCAGGAAATGAAACACAATGGTTAAACTGTTCTAAAGCTGTTACTGTGAGGTAGATGAGTGCACCTGTGTGTGTCGGACACTGAGCACTAAGCATTTAAATGAAATACACACTGCAGCTGTTTGTGCTTGTAACATTGTTGCTGTGTGTATGTGGATAATGTGTGTTTTTCCTGTTTACGTGCCATGACTGTGTTTGTAATGTACGACACATTTCAGAGAAATCTGAGAATTGATAATCTAATTTCTAATGCAGTTTTTACACTGCAATTGTGGAAATGTATTGCATTTGCAAACAATGACAGAGTTAATCTTCCCAGAGCGTAGCACAACAGGAGAGCAGTGTTTTATTTCATCGTCTTCCTCTGTACATCTTCTACTTTTTTACTTCAAGTTAAGGAGTAATACAAATATTACTCAGGGCAAATACATTTTAGATATATATATTTTTGCCTTTATTTGATAGTTGACAGTGTAGCGATGGACAGAAAACGTGGTGTGATATGCACCAAACAGGCTTGAAATGAACTGAGGACGTGGCGGTTATGTGATGTGACTGTGAGAAAATGCATTATATGGACAAAACATGTGCATTTAGGTTCATTTTAGAGCTCTGTTGCTGAACATTTTGTTACATTATGCTGCGCATACGGCATAATGCTGTGCTAAATGTACTAAACCTGAATGTAAGTAAATAAGTAAAATGTATTTGTGTAGCGTTTTTCACAGATATAAGTCACAAAGTGCTTCTCACAGGCATTATACAACATACAGGAAAAAAATCATAATCAAAAGTACAAAATTAAGAATGCAGTACATAACGAAAAAGAAACACATGCTCTCTTTCATGCTTAAAATGAGAATACCTTGTATATTAAAGAAAGGTGGGGAAAAGATGCAAGAATTTGGCTTTCTGAGGAGACGTGGGGTAAATTTAGAGAGAGAATATTGCTGGTAAAATATTATTATTATCATATTATATTATATTATTATAAGATACTTTAAAACTTACACCAGGAGAAATACAAAAATATAAGTCGTACGTGGAAGCAAATCATTTTCATATATTTTGGGACTGTCCCAAACTGAGTTTATGCAGGAAGGGAATCCACAAAACGTTAAGCACGATGTTTAGGGCTCACATATCCCTGAACTTGCAACGTCTTTATGTGGATCACGTTTTGCTTTTAAAACAGAGGACAAATACAAAGCTGCTGCAAGCCCTTTTGGCAGCAAGTAAATAATCAATCACTAGAAAGCGGCCAAAAGCAGTACCACCTACTTTGGAAGGTTGGTATAGAATATTTTGGAAATATTTAAAAGGGAAAGGTAACTTTCTATTTGAGGATCAAAAGGAACAATTTCTATCAAATCTGGAATAAACTGATCGATTTTATAAGCTCATTCGAGGCAGACTTTGTATGGCTCCAGTTACCTTTAATCTTCCTCTCCCCGTCTTGATACGCATAGTAGAAGTGTAAGCTCCCTTAGTTCTAACGTATATGTGTTTTACAGAGTGTGTGATGGGCATATGTCAGAAAGCGAAATACAACAATTGTGGTCCAATTGAGGTGGAAGTACACACTGGTCTGTGGGTTGTATCCATGTGGATATGCAGCTGAATATTGGATATACTGTTGGAAGTGATAATGCAGGGCTGAAAGTTTTCCTGAGGACTGAGTTTCGACCTACAGCAGTAATGGCTCTTCCCTTTTTCTGTGCATATGCACAATGCACATGAATATAAATAACTGGAAAGAGGGTTTTAAGTAAAAAATATCTAAAGGACTATGTGCACACTATGATATTGCCTTTTCCAGATAAAAAGTATATAAATAAAATGCAGTATCAACAATTTCACCAAACACCTTTCTGAAAAGGTCCATCTTTAGCTGTCTTATAAGAAACCTCAGAGTCAGCAGAGTAAGGGTGCAGGCATTACATTATTTAGGTACTACGGCCTCAAAAGCTCGATCACCATGAATTTTAAGGCTGGTTCGAAGGACAGAGTGAATTTAGTATGTTTAGTATATATCAATATTCCTAACAGAGTGAGCTGAGGAGTACAAGCAAAGTATTTCAGCCAAATATGCGGGAATCCGACCGTGTAATGCTTTGTAAGTAAGAATGAGAATTTTAAACTGCTTCATACACAACATGGAGTGATCGAAATAACCCAGTACCAAGTCGTATTTAAACATCTCCAGTCAAATGATACCTACTAGTCCTTTTTTGCTGGGGTCTAATCCCAAACTGTCCAGATTCCCCACAAGATCAGGAAACTTTCTGTTGCTGAAGTCTCCGCAACCACTCTCCTCGGCAAATGGTCAGTTCAAAGTCTGCCCAATTAGCATGAGCTAACACAACAGTAGGGGATAAAATCTAACACCACAAACTCACACCGACACCAAATTACTCTACTCTAACTGCTAACAGTTAGCAGTCAGTGTGTGTGCATGGCCGGACTAACTAGCTCAACCGTCCCCAGCATGGGGAAACAGCAGCTACAACCCATACAGTCTGTACTGTGGTGAAGTTGAGCACTGTGTATTTGATGGAGTCGGCAGTTCAGTATGCCGATTCACCACCAAAACGAAAAAGGGTATTGTTCTTGTACTGGTGTTGTCATTTTTTAAAAAATGATTCCCAGCCCTACAGTTAACTAATATTTTGTAAGTGGAAAAAACAAGATCTGATCAGCTGCTTAACATGGGTGTGGAGCGATTATGTAGGTTTGATTGAGCAGCAGAGAAAAGATGCCATTAAACCTGCATTTTCCATTTGCGGGTTTGTTTGTTAAATCCCCGGACTGCTCTCATTTGCTTTGTTAATTCTGATCAGCTTGTTTTTCACCTTTGAACACTAATTTTGTCATTAATCGGAACAGAAAATGAGATTTGATTTGATTTGATGAAAACATTTTGTGGAAACTGTTAATTTTCCTCCAGCCGCACAGACAAGCAAAAAACACCTTCCACTCAGTAATGAAAAAATGTGTCTAAAATGATCCACACAAAGTTACGTGTGGCCAAATAACAGTCTTAGATTATATATGTCAAGTTATCAGATATTGTTGGGAAATATTTTGCATGATTGGGGTGGCAGCCTTTTCTGAAGCAACAACCAAAACCTCTGGTATCAGCACTGAGTTGTAAAAGAAATTCTGCCGTCCAGTTTGTAATAGTGTTAAGGCCATCGAAGAGCCTTGATTACCTGCAAGGCTCACTAGGTTTGACTGAGAAGTAGAGTCGGATATCATCCACAAATAAAAGTTTCCCATTATTAAATCTGTGCCAAGGGCAGCAAATCTATGAAGAATAACAGGGGCCCCAGAACTGAGCCCTGCGGGACACCACAAGTAACACAATGTACTGTGGTGCATTAGGAAAGAAACGTTCATAGATGCTATGACATCGGAAAGTTGGTGTTTGCAGGGAAGCTGTTTAATTGAGAGATAGCTGACTGTGTTTTGTATTCATGATCATGTTCAGCAAGCCCTGAACTTCCATGCAGTTAACCCTTTTGGAAAGAGGTCTAATTCTGACAGTAATTTGGATGAGTGATCTGGTCAAATTGGTTATTTACAGGAATTTAGTCACAACAGCTATTTAGACAGTTGTTGCGTACATGTATGTAGGCGCTGTGAGTGTACTGCAGTTTTTCCATGGCTAACCAACGTCATCATTAAACTCCAGTAAATCAGCATTATGTTAATGAAAACTCTACAGTAACAGTATGCTTTAACATGAACCGTGCTAATTTCTTGTGACCTATGATGCATTTTTCCGATGCCAAAAATAACTCTGCTTAGTAAGAATTTCTTAGGAATATCACACAAACATGACTTGACTTTGCGACCTACTACAGCATGACAGTCCTGTTTGTGTTTCATTTTTTGTTTGTGCCTGAGCTAACTGTTACAAAAATATATTTTTCCACTCTGATGAAACGATTATGCAGCAGCCTACAAGAAATACAGTAGCATACGAAAATAACCATCGGTGTGCATGAATGATGGAGTTCAAGTGGTGAGTGGGAGAGACATCTATTGTTTCACAACTGTGAAGTTTCAAAGAAGTTTGAATGAAGTTTCCCCACATGATGAAACAACCAGTTTTCAGTCATTGAGCAGAATGTCACTTGTTTCTGATTCTCAACCTCATTTCCACTGACATTTTGTTTATATCTAAAACAGTCACAGACAGAACAAACTTTGTACTTTCCTGTTTTCGCAGGGCTTCAGACATCATCCAGTGTTTTTGCTACCTGCTTCTGTTAAATAGCACATCATTCTTCTAACTATAAATGGTTTTAAAACATTTAAAAAAACAAGTCAGAGACAGATATCAGAGATCGCATGGCGAGGGAAATCCTCTGTAGGAGTGAAATGGAGGATGAGAAAACAAAAAGATAGATACGAAAAAAGTGAATCACCCTTGATTCTTGCTTGTGGCCCACACTTTTAGTCTTTTTCTCTTTCAGTAATGAAACGATGTGGTCCACACGCCCTCGTCAGGTGTGTGACTAATGAGGGAGTCCTCACTTTCAGGTGTTTTCCACCAAAATCACAGCTCCAAAACACACATCCACTGACAATGCTTTAACGTTTGACCTTTTCTTTGCAGCACATTTATGTCCAGGTGTTCTGTGAGAGAATGCTCATTTATGCTGGGCCCTAAATGTTTCTGTATGGCGGCCATAACTTTAAGGGTTTTTGTTCTGAGGAGCGAACAAAAGGCTTGTTTCATTTTGAGCTCAGAGAGAACAGAAGCAGGTGTGAGCCCTTCATGAAGGCAGTACAGAGGCAGGCAGACAAACCTCAGAGAGACACATGAGACGTGTGTGAGATGTTTGTTTTGTCCTTGTTGTGGTTCATGTTGCTAAACCACTTCGGCAGTGCGTTTCTACAGCTCCAGTCTCTTAATGATCCCTGTAGCTGTCATTAGTTAGCTTGGCCTCAGACAGATCACCTCATTATTGTGTGGAGATGAATTTCTATTTTGTTACGATGCCTTAAAAACGAATGTTTGTCGATGTTGTACAAGAAAAAATTACACTCATGTGAATGTTAAACCTTTAAGCTATCTGTATTATATTGTTCTCTCTAATTCTGACTCATTGAAGCCTGAAATTACACAAAGTGCCTTATTTTACTAAATTTCCTTTGTGGTTTTAAGTTTTAATTAACAGAGTTTTAAGTTATCAAGTTTCACTGAAAAGAAACAAACAAACTAAGCTCATACCGACTGTGACGGCTATTCCAGTTTCATTTACATACCTTTAGCTTTCCAGAAACGTTGGTTTGAAATGCATAAAAGTTTATTAGACCATTTTTCCTCCCAGTTTTTAAACTCCTGTCATAATACCACACTATATAGCAATATTGTGACAGAAACTATGTTGTGCAGTTGTGTGCGTTACTTCAGTAAGGGCGACAATAAGCTCAAACTCAGACAACAATAAGGACAGACAGAGAGCCACAGATGCTACATTACTGTTGTTGAATTGAGTGCAGATGAGGCTCCACAGCAGGTTACAGCAGGTTAGGAGTGGAAATAAGCAATTGCAGATGTTTGGCTCCCGCACAGGTGTACTTTTACCCCAAAAGTTTTACATCTTGTCATGCGAAGCGTCATCTGAATTTCACTCTGGATGACTGACAGTTGATTTTCTTCACATCACTGAAACACTCAGTGAATTGTGAATTGAAAAACTGATTTTGAACAAGTCTTGTATACTTAAATGTGTGGCTTACCTCTGATCCAAAAACATATATACAAAGAAATAATCAGTCCTCAGCGGGTTCATGGTGCAGAGTCCGCCAAAAGCAGCACAACAATGGGTAAATGAGTGCAGGACTCTATTTAGTTAGTCCTTATTTAAGGACAAATGTTGGTTTTCACAGAGATCAAACCTGCACTTTCCATTTTACGGGTTTGTTTGTTAAATCCCCGAGCTGCTCTCATTTGCTTTGTTAATTCTGATCAGCTTGTGTTTCACTGTTGAACACTAATTTTATCATTAATCGGACCAGAAAACAAGAATTAGATTAGATGAAAACATTTAGTGGAAACTGTTAATTTTCCTCCAGCCGCACAGACCGCTTGGCGGGCTGCTGTTAAAAAGTCATACGAACAAAGATTTATTTAAATTTTTATATAAATTCAACTCAAATATTTTTTCTAACAAAGTTTAAAACATGGCCTGCTCAATAATGAGAAAATGTGTTTAAAATTATGCACACAAAGTTTGGCGTGGCCAAATAACAGTCTTAGATTTGACCGTTTGACTCAAACCGGTGTGATGTATCATCAATTGAGTACATACAGATTATATGTTAAGTTATCAGGCATTGATGGGAAAATTTATTACATACCTTTAACATTAATCAGGAGGAATTAAAGAAATGAATGAATGACATTTTTATGGGTATAAATGTTTCTTTGGTTGATACTCAGTATCGCACGCAAGAGCACTTTGACTATTTTAACAATAAGATCATGGTTCTTGGCTGAAAAAGTCATTTTGTTTGTCAGACGAGAAACAAATCGTCCTGCACATTTATACAACCTTAACATTAATCTTGTTGTGAACTCTAAGACTACAAGGTACGCTAATGTGCGTAGCTCCCGGTGTTCACACAACAGTATTTGCCCACTTCTTTGAAGTTACCTTGAGACTTTAATGTCGTTAACGTGATTGTGTAAACACATTTTTCATGACAAATAAAGCCTGAAGTGATGGCAGGTCAGTGTGTAAAAATGAACACAGGGACTGGTGTTGGAGCTGTGATTAGGTGATCTTATAGAGGAGAAAATAAAAGGCGCTGATGGTTGCATTTCTATGAATTGAAGTCTATTGATATATTTATTTCACCATATTTATACTAAACACATGATCACATTTCTCTGTACAGCCGTCCCAGCGAAACAATTTCCCCGAAACTATTTATTTTTCCCTTATTGCACTTTATCTGAGTGTTTCTTTTTAGGAACTGTTTCATTTTTAATTTGCATTTAACAACTGCTTTTGTGAAGATTGGTCCAGCAGTTCATGGCTTGAATTCTGACACACTAATTATGTATCTAAATCAGTACAATTATACGACCGGGGGAAAATCAACTGAGCAATTATAATAAATTAGGCCGTAAGCCGTCCATGTACTATTTAGAACGTGCTAAAGATAGATAATGAGTCCGTGGAGACCGTTCACAAATTTTGTGACTTCTGTTATCAGGCAGCAAGTCAAATAACATTTTTATCCAATAAAGATTAGTGGTTTGTTTATCTGTTGGACTGTTTAGAAAGTAAAAAGGAACAAAGAAAATCATGAGTACACCTCAATTTACTGATTGAAACATGGCATCATTACACATTAGTAATACAGTGCAATAATATGTAACATTAAAATGAAACATACACATTAGGCAGTTAGTTCAGACAATTTCAGATTAGAAGGAAAAAAACAATGAGATGAGATCTCTCCTTCTTTATAACAGCCAATCAAAGGTCATTATTCTGATTTTGCGTTTGATCGACGACTGTGTGCTTTGTTTCCAGACCAATCGTCGGCGAGGGAGGTGCAACAGCACTTAAAAAGAGTGTTTGTTTGATAAATATTCAACATTTCCACCTGACGCCGGATCACTGAACACCTAGGGACACTCAGCGCTCAACAACAGATGTAAGTATACTATGATTTCTTATAGATTCGAGCTGAATATTTTAAAATATAAAAACATTTACTGCTGTATGTACTTAATATTAGTGTCAAATGTTTTTTCAAACCTGGTACTTATGTTGACTGATGATCCTGTGAGACCTCAGCAGGCGGAGCGGGGCCGAAATGTCAGAGTTTTTGAATTGCAGCTACAGAGACAAGATGTATTAATCAAACGCACGTACTGATCCTTGAAATAAAATTGTGAGAAACAGCAGATCATTAAACATGAAAATCATCTTTTATATTTATACAATTGTCATTACACCTAAAATCATTTTGAGGTTTTGGATTTTATTTATTTATATTTATTTCAGCACTGTGTGTCACACTGCTATGCAACACAATAAATAAATTATTAAGTTAAAATTTATTCGTAAGGAAATTTTATTTTCGTGAATTTATTTTACAGGGACCTTTAATTGCAACATGATAATCTGAGTTACATGTGTTGTAATACAGTAACATTAATTTGTGTACTACTTATATTGCAGTCTAACAATATTGTTTCCTGCTTGTGTAATGCATAAGGAGTAAAATTATATTTACTAGAAGAATATATATATGTTAAATTCAGTTCAGGTGCCGCCGAAAACAAGAATTTAAATAGTACAAAACAGACATATTTTATATAAATTGTACTGTCAACCTGTCTGTCCTTTATCTTTTTCTGCTCACTCTCCTCCCTTCATTGCCTCCACTCAGTGTTTGACCCTCCCCCCTCCCCCCCCCATCTCTGCTTGTTGTTGAAGCTCCATCCTGACTACAGATATGATCGTCTTGGTTTCTGGGTTAAAGCTCCACAGGTGCTGTGACTCTGAACGTCTGTGCATCACCACTTTCTCTCGGTCTCCCCCTTTTTACTCACTCTTGTACAAACTCTGATCTTAGTCGTCATAAATAATGCAGCATTTTTATATCATATCTCAGACATCTCTCTCTTCACATGTTTACAGTCCTTGATCTTTTGTAGATACACTGGAAACATACATAAACCATTTGCTTCGAGACGTTTCTCCTTGACACACATCACCTCAGATTTTAATATTTAATGCTGCTTTTCTTGAGGTAACTGACTGACTGCCATTTTAAGTGCGAGGGCCCCAGACGGATGATTATAACATTTTAAAGCCATAAGCAGAATTTATGTACAATAAAAAGGACTTTGTGACCTTAATAAATTTGAAATATGCATCCTGATACTTTCATGTAGAGGGCTATAACTCATTGAGGATCGTTTGTGAGCGGATCCGGCCTCTAATGGTGAGACAAAGAGATTTTTAGAAGGATTTTTTGGACATTTTATGCATTTATTGGACAGCTGACAGTGGAGAGATGACAGGAAACGAAGGGAGAGAGGTGAGGAATGACAGGCAAAAAGAGGTCCCTGGTTGGAGGCAAATGGGGGACATTGCGTTCATGGCTGGCGCTTTAACCCCTAGACCACCAGGATGCTCAAACTTTGATATTTTTTATACCACAAAAAAAAAGAATTGTCAAAAGCTAATACAGGCCTTTATGGATAGGTATTCTTGCAAAGTTATTGTAGATTAAGAGGAAAAAAATACTAATGGAAGTTAATTTGTACATCAAATATCTATCAAATGTAACTCAGGTTGGACTCAAGCCTATTATTTTTTTATTTTTATAATATATATTGTTTTGTTAGGTCTTGTAATTAAAGGTCAACGTTCGTCATGTCTACTCACCTCTTTATACAATATAATTCCTGGGTCTTCAACAGATGGTTCACGATCTGTAGGAGGTCCTCTGAGTAAGGCAGCGGGTTGCCAAATTATTATTTGGTAATTTAAGTTTCAATTTAAGCTTCTTTTTTTTTTTTTTTAAACTAACCAAATACACACCAAGTATGAATTGGCTTAATCGTAAATGAAAAAAACAAAACTTTACCCAACATTAATGATATGCTAATGGTTAGTAGTGAATTCTTGTGTCCGCTAGCTAACGCTAAATCACTGTGCAGCGCTTATCCATAACGGCAGGCTGAAGAAGTTAATTAACATTAATGTGCTATTGAAACATTTTGGCAAATTAGTTGTATTATTATTTAAAGTGTCGGCCTACGCACATTCGGAGCCACAATGGATCGTTTCATAACTTTTTTTACAAGAGACTCTAGCATACCCTCTGCCTCAGAAACCACTGGCAAACTCACCTAGCCTACAGCTGCTGCTAAATTTGCATCAGGCAGAGCACGACCCAAAAAAAAAATCTCAAATGTAACTCAGATTTGTACCATATATACAGTAGTAAGGGGTCCTTGAAAACGTTGACAACCCCTAATTTATTTAAGCTTGAAGCAAAACACCCAATAAATATTAATAAACAGTGTTCTGTGTTGATTTTGGTGTAAGATTTCATTTGATCTTAATGTCAAATAAAATCTTGAAAAATAAATCTCAGATCTTCGTCTTTTGCACTCGCTTTTGGCCGTAAGCGCAACTCAAAGTTAAAAGACCCAACAGCTTTATCTTCATCATGGGAAATTGCCTGGCCTGTGTGACTACACGCACAATCCTTCAATTAAATTAGAAATTGTATTTATATTTCATGACTGATTTTTGATGTTAGGGGTTTAGTTTAAAATATATTTGACACATAACCTATATCTTTTTCTCCAAAGGGTCTAATCAATATTAAAACAACAATAAAAGTCTTCGACAAGATGTTTTTGTGCACAACCATAACTTACTGTACACACCACAGAGATAAAGTGGAGGGGGAGAAAGACAGATAAGGGAGTGAGAAGAGAGAAACATCTACCTTTAACCACAGTCTAGGTGTGCTGCTGGTGCTGTGGTCTCTTTTCTCTTCTCTTCTTAAGCGTGGAGAGATCCGTCTTTCGTGGAACAGGGGAGGAAGAGAGGGGGTGTGAGAGGCAGAGGGGGATGATTGGGATAAGAATCTGCACCTTAACTAAATCAAGGCCCACCACAACCCAGCATACGCTCTGTGTCTCTTCCCTCCGACATTTGTCTGTTTCTTCTCATCCAAAAACCCACCACAGGCCGCCTACTCTCGACTCTCTCAGCTCTCTCAACTGTCTTTTATCTCCTCAAATCTCTCCAAATCTGAGACCACCACAAACCCCTCTTTTCTTCCTGCTAAAAGATTTCTCTTTGCAGCAAAAGTTGATACAATATGCACACACAATTATATGATAAAGTAAGGACGTCACTACAACATTAATTTACTAAAATACAGCTTTTCTAAATCTCTCAATAACTTTGTTATTGCTCTGATGCTTAATTTTTTTGTGCATAAATTAAACCTTGCAAAAAATTATTTCTTTGTGAACCTGGTATATGTCAGAGACTTGTTAGGGCTTATTGCATTACTGTATATTGACAAGTGGTTTTAATATTCTGTTGCCGTCATATTTGTAGAGAGGGCAGATAAAATTTAAGGAGCAATATGATATAATGCAGTGTATTACAATATATCTACTGGACAGCCTCTCAAATAAATACAGAAAGAAGTCATTTTAAAAATACAGAGTTGAATCAACAGCTTTATCAACAGTACCAACCAAAAACCAAACATTAAACTCAGATTAAGATTTACAAAGGTAGATTTTCAAGGTTAAACTGGAAAAGTAAACAGTTAAATATCTTCCTCAGAAAGAGTGCTGATAGTGTTCCACAGGGCTCCTTACTTGGCCCACTCATTTTTGCACGTACATGTTCCTTTTTCACCAAATTATACAACAACATTGTGTAAAAATTGCATTTCTATGTAGACGACACACCTTTGTATTATTTTCTCCAGCACCTGATGAGCCTGACTATCTAAATTATTGAACGCTGGATGGCTTAAGGAGTAATACAACTTGGAACACTAACATTTTTTATAAAACAAAACAATAAAAAAAAAAAAAGAACACATTTAAAGTGGCTTTAAAACTCTTGCAAAACAGGTTCAATGAGGGAAAAAGCTTGGGTGTTGTTGTAGATCATAACGTAGCTCACTGACTGTATTTTTTCAGCTCGAATATATCAAAAATCTCAGAACACATCTGGGATGTACTGATGCAAAGACAATGATTCATGCTTTGGTCTTCTCTGGTCTGACTAGTGCATATATATATATATATATATATATATATGAAAGCTGCTATACAAAACGTTTATTATTATTATTATTATTATTAACATGCAGAATTTATATAAATGTTACCTGTGTTTTTCTAAATTAACAGTTTTTCAGACGTGTGACTGAAATGAGGAACTTAATTCAATCTGTCCTCCTTCTCATCGTTGTGTTCGAGTCAGCAGCAGGTAAGATGCACTGATGGCAGATGAATTATTTACTTTGACTTGTGGATGGTTTGGTTTTGTGTATCAACATGACATTTCTCTCACTCTCTTAGGGACATATGAAGTGAAATATTTCCAGGTGGGAGGGACAGTTAAACTTCCGCTTCCAGCAAACGTTGATTTAAAACAACATTATGTGTACTGGAAGTTGGAGGGTGGCCCTGAACTTGCGGTGCAAAATCCACTGGGGAGAAAGAGCACCTCTGAAGGTGAACAGTGCATTGAGCTATTCACTGATAGAACAGCATGTTTTTAATAACAACAGATAAAACAAATAAAAGTGCTTTGACAGTAACAACTGTTCAATTCTTGCCTTGCAGACGAACCCTGGAAGAACAGGTTGTCCTGGACTGATGGCAACGAACTGATGATCAAAAATATTCAACAAGAAAACTTTGGGACTTTTGTCTGTGAAGTGAAACGGATGAGTGAAGTCATTCACACCATCACATATAAACTACTCAGACTTACTGGTAAGAGTAAAACTAGGGTGTCATGATCAGTTCAGTCACCCTGATACATGTTCATAATACAGGGGCTTTAGTACTTTTAACAAGAGCGCTTTGTGTGGTTGTCAACAAAATCTATGGGCAAGATATATTTTAGTAAAATCTAGTGCATGCTTTTATAAAATCTGTTGTTAAAAATAATTGTAATGATTTTAATGTTTTAACCTGAGGGCACTGGGTTTAGCTTGTCATGGATATACTCATAACAGCCCTGTCTCCCGGAAATAAAGTTTATATCAAACTAAGTTGAAGCGTTTGAGGGAATCGTAATGCCGAGCAAATTAGGTTTTGTATTAACATAAAAATGAGATGGTGTTAATCAGCAGACCTAGTAAGTTATAAAAATGTTGTCACCACAACTTTACCGCACGTTCGACTATCTAAAACAGGTAAAATTTTATTTCATGGTAGAGCTGCGAGCAGCTTAATCATTCTGTCAGCCTCCCCCTTTCTCTCTCTCACTGTTTATATTGGGAATACTACTGCAGCTTTGCTCCAAGGACAGAGTCTCACACACACAGTGACAGGGCTAACTGTTAGCATCACACAGCTAACATTACCCATTACAGGTTCAACAACAGAGTCGAGCTGTTTCAGTGTTACATTTATGGCTCGTTAGCCGCTGCTGTGGCAAAATATAATGAGTAGGAATGAGATCTCGTGCTGTGTTAGCTCGTGCTAACTAGGCAGAGACAGCAGGAGGAGAGCAGCTTACGGAGACGGTCCTTCACTGCTGCGTCGTACGGCGGCAACAACTGATCATTGGCTGCTGCTGCTCCCCCCAACCGCACCATCACAAATAGATTCCACTTCTGTGGGAAACACTGAATGGCCATAAAAATAAGCTTCAAGATAGCATCACAGATATTTTTTCTGCAATTTCACTTGCTCCCTCAATTTCATTGATCACCTTTTTCAATTAACAGACTCAAGTCGAGAATTTGACGACTTCAGACTGGATTTGACTAAATCAAGCAACTGGATTTTGACTCTAACACCAAAGACTCGTGATTTCACTCGGACTTGAACCTTTTGACTTGAAAATACTTGTTAACTTCCCCCAAGCCCAAAGATTTAAAAGTATTTTATTTGAAGTTGTGCCACAAGTCCATTCATGTCCCTTCATTTCCTGAATCAATCAGCATTAACACTATTCATTCCCAGCATGTCGATACTTAATTCCCTAGAAGATCCACTGTGTTTGAAACAATCTGATAGCATCCAATTAAGTTGCAGGAGAGAACCAAGAGGAACTAACGTTTCATCACTGAGCACCAGTTTGAAAAAAAAAAGATACCACAGATAATTTCGTTGATGTACATCATAAATCAAACCTTTAATACTATTAATCATTTCCATCCTGTTTTCTAGCGACTGTGGAACCGTCCACTCCGCTGCTGCCTAGGAGCACTCTGTCTCTGACCTGCAATGCAGAGACTCTTCAGGGTCACAGGAATCCTCAGATCCACTGGCTGAATCCCCACGCAGAGAGACAACATAACCAACCATCATTCAGTAAGATAGCCACAAGCCGCGACAATGGCAGCTGGACATGTGTTGCAACACATAATCAAATAGAGAACAAGGCATATGTTTCTGTTACAGTTGTGGGTAAGTAACTCTTTATGTGCATGTATGCATTCATTTTACTGTAGTGTACCCTCATCGCAAAGATAACCGTTCCATTATTTCTCTTTTTCCACCTCATTTAGACCTTTCCCCACCTGCTTCACAAAGTCAGTACACATCTAAATTGCGGCCTCTCACCATCCCCTGTTCCATTCCTGCTCACATCTCCTGGAGACAAATCAATGATACGGGTATCAAGGAAGTTCACTGGCACTTCATCCCTAAACCGGGCTCCAGTCCACAGAGGCTCTTCTCCCTCTCTATGGGGAATCCGATGACCTGGAAGGCAGACCAAGACAGAGGACTGCGTCTCGTATCAAAGCCGGAAAAAAAGGATCTGTCTTTGATCAAAAATCGAGGGACGGAAGAAGATGAAGGAGACTACGTCTGCGCCCTGGAATTTAAAAATGGCGTGATTCTGAACAGGACTGTGCACGTACAGGTGCTGCGACGTAAGTCAAAACAAACCTCTTTGTACAAGCCCAGCTCTGTGTTGCACTCACATTGGTCATATGAATGGTTGTTTGCTTGTTCTTTTGTTATTGCAGTGTCCTCATTTATCTTCTTGATGTCCAGTTTCTTTTCTCCCTCCTAATTGTCATTCAGAACGAGTTGGAGACAGTCGTTTCTTCGCCCCCTCTCTGTTGTACCGTGCGAGTGTTTTCATCTCTCGGCTGCAGAGTTTATTTGAAAGTGTCCCTGGTGTGGCATGTGTCTAATTTAGTGGCTAATACACTTGTCTAGCTCCACTTGTTTTAATAGAGTATAACGAGCTTTCCCTCCGCCAGAAGAGTGTGATAACACAATGAATTTTAATTGGACTCTGTGTTCTGAGGATTTATGGTGTAAAACTAAGATTTCTCATTTTTATCTGAGCTATTATTTAACCAGGAACATTGAAACAAGCCCACCAATCTGATGGATTAATTCAGGGAAGGGGGCTATCTTGTAATTATGGGTCCCCTGATTTGCTCGTGAACCCACAAGTTTAACGTGATCCTGCCGGAGTCCTGCTGCCATGTTTGTGGTTCTCTCCAATTTAGCCCCCCTGGAATCACCTCCGCCAGGCAAAATCGAATACGCCGCTTACGCTGCTTATTAAATACGATGCTGTGAGTGCTTGTGTGCTTGTTAATAGTGATTCGAGGTCAGTTTGTTTAATGGTCTTCAAGACAGCCAGATGAAATAACAAGTTAAAACCACTGGGAACTATTGCCTTTTAAATTTCAGACCACAGTTTTTGACTGCTTATAAGTTTCTAAGAGTTAGGCAAAGATATATAGTAAAAAAAATAGTGGGTTCACTTAGTTTTAGTTTGTACTTGGATCTAAAAAATGCAAAGAATCATATAACATAGCGGTCTAATTGCATCAGGCCCTGGTGCACTAGGTGTCCGATATTGAAGATGTACAAACATTTTGGCTTTGAAAATGCATTTAATTCATTTTATGACACCTATGGTGGTGACCAATCATCTGGTGGGTTCCTACATCACAAAACTAAATCAGAAATGTATTGATATCTGTATAACTTTTCTTTAGGGCTGCAGCTTATTATTGTTTTCATTCTTCATTCATCTGCCAGTTATTTTCTTGATTGACCAATATATTGTTTGACGATGGAAGATATGCCAAACAGAGCTTCCTGTATGTGACATAGGGAGCCACTTAGGGTGCCACTGACCCTCTGGGGGAAAAAATATTGACATTAAAAAGCATAAGGGAAATGGTGGAGGGGAATTTTTGTAAAGAGAAGAAAATGAAAAGACAAAAGCCAGCCGTGGCGCAGTACATAATCACAAAGAAGACAAAATTTCCACATTTGTACATACGGTATTCTCAAGATTTGTCTTTAGT
This sequence comes from Epinephelus moara, assembly GCF_006386435.1. Lineage (NCBI taxonomy): Eukaryota > Metazoa > Chordata > Actinopteri > Perciformes > Serranidae > Epinephelus > Epinephelus moara. The sequence goes on along the minus strand of NC_065511.1, from coordinate 29,694,441 downwards.
TCTTGTTCCTCTTAGTAGTAGATACAATAAATATAAAATATAATAACAGTAATAGTAATTATGATACCAGCAATTATCATAATAATCATCATTATAAAAAGAAAAGAGCAAATCAAATTCTACCCCGACTTGGCTTGATAAATACAGATTAGTGTCCCACAGTGGTAGGTTAACACACTCAGACCTGCTTCAGGTACGTGCACAGATCTCCACACAACGTCAGTACAACATTTAGAAAACAATTTTACCTAAAATATATGAGAGAAAATATTTCTTTTTGAATGTATACAACTCAAACAGCCTCTCTTTATATTATAAATATCTTTATGTTTGAATACAGATCGTGGTTAAAAGCCGTCTCCCTCTGGTTTTACTCACACAGTTCAGGAACACGCCACCTGAAACCTCAGTGAAAAAAAGATCTATAATCTGTAAATGATAACCAATAATCTGTTAAATCATGACTGCATGATATCAACAGGTGAAGTTTGTGCTATGACGGCAGGCTGAATGGTTCAGACCGTCAGCTCCACCCACTCATTATCTAAATTACATTTAAATATCCAGAAGCAGCAGTCGAAGGCCTAAAGATATTCAATTTATTGTAATAGAAGTCATGAGAAAGAGACACGTAAGTATTCCAACAATTGAAGGTTTGAAGCTGGAGAAAGTTTAGCAATTTTGTTTTTTGAAAAATAATTTGGAGGATTAATCAGTTGTCGTTGCAAATTGGTTTTCTCGTCATCATCATATCTGATTACTGCTGTTTTTTCTCCCTTTTTCTCAGTTTAAATTTGTTGTTGCTGCTACGTGCAGTGGGGTCTGCTTGAGACATTTATTTCTGTTTTTCTATTCTAATTATTATTTTTAATGTTAAAAAAAATCAATAATCAGAAACAGAATTAGCTGTAACCCCCAGTATGTGTGCACATACGAGGAATTTGACTCTGTTTGTTTGCTTTTGTTATTGTTTTTGCCTAGTTTTCAAATTACACACACAGAATAGATATAAAGCTAAAACCAAGACAACAAAGCTGAACACTGTAAACATAACCATATGACCCAATATAGATATATGTAAACAGCATATGAGTTCGTTAACAGTCAGAGAATAATGCAGTAGTGCAGAGTGCAAATGGCGCTGGAATGATAAATGTAACAGGTTGCAATATATAAATCAATTCCCCTAAATTAACTTTCTCTGGCACACTGCAGCAACAGAAGCCAAAGGCTCAGTCGGATTCAGACAGTAAATGTAGAGGAAAGGAGAGCACAAGACTTCCTGGCCTGTCAAATTTCCTCATGCATTTCATAATTTTTCTTTCTTTCTTTCTGCACTTCTTCTGTTTTCTCTCTCCAGTCACCTCCTCCCCAGGAACAGAGTTGATTTCTGGCCAGCAGCTCAACCTGACGTGCGGCCTCGGCCAGCCACTGCCCTCTGACCTGCGTCTGAAATGGTTCCCACCTGAACAATCGTCCTTGTTGTCGTCTCTGACATCTGACCGTCACCCCGCCCATCTCACCATCCCGGAAGTGGGGACAGGAGATAGCGGAAAGTGGAGGTGTGAGCTGTGGCGGAACAACGCACGGGTGACGTTGGTTGAGATAACGCTGAAGATCGGTGAGTGCAGGAAGTGAGAGAAGAGCAGGAAGTATGACATAGGCATGACCTTGTGGCCACAGTCTCTTTTACAACAGAGACTTGGTTTTACACAATGTGCTCTGTGTACTGTATACTGTATACTGTTTGATGACTGTATGTTTCTGTTGCACACAGAACCCAGACTGAGTGTGTGGATGCTGGTGGTCATATGCAGTGTCACAGTCATTGTACTCCTCCTCCTGGTCCTCATTTTCATCCTCTGCCGACGCAGACAAGTACAGTTGAACCATTCCTGTTCCTTTCTGTTCAATCACACTGAATTATTAGTGTGGCAGTAAGACTTATCTCTGTCTCTCTTTCTGTCTCTGTCTCTGTGGCTGACATTAGCGGAAGATGAGACACCTCAGGCATCGACTCTGCCAATGCAAAACGTACGTAACAACCATTTCCTGGACTCATGAAATGGCTCCAAACACACACAGTCATGAGCACTGAAACCCAAATTATACTTTAAGCCATAAAGATAGAAACATATATAAAATAAACATCTTGCTTTTTGTAGTTCTGTAGCTTCTTTGTGTAACTCAAAAAGAAACCTGTGACTTTTTATGTTGCAGCCCGAAGCCGAAAGGATTCTACAGAACATAATATCACCTGCCAAGACATTTTCAAGAGGACATGGCAGCCAATTGAATTTCTGTCCAGAAAAGATGGATTTTTCTGTCAAATCTACTAAACTGTGAACCTCTGTTAGGTGTTAGATGAGGGTCTAAAAGTTTAAAACAAAGTTCTGTTCGAAGACTGTGTCATCACAAAAAATGTATTTTACAGTTGTACATATATATTATATATATCAGCCATTTTGAGATTGTTTTCATTTTTGTAATAGGGACTTCTCTATGAAACAGAATGTCTCTGTTCCATTGAATTATCATTTTAACAATATTGTTTGTGATAATTGCTGTCAATAGTTGTTTATGTTATACTCTGTTTTACTCACTTTGCTTCTAGATTTGTCTTGATATGTAATATATATTTTTACAATGCTCTTTTATACTGCACTGACAGGCTTGGTTATGTGCTTTTATAAATATTTACAAGTATATTACTTCAAAGTTGATGCCAAATACACAAATAAGGACACTTTATTGATTTAATCAAAACAGGACATTTTTTGGCAGAGAATTTTTTTATTTGTCAATCAAATTGTAAAGAGCAATGATGCTTTGCCACTGCAGTTTCCCAATAAAGTATCAGTAACTTTTACAATGGAGTGGTGGTCCTGCAGAGGTGTGCTGGGTCTCACTTTAACGGGGCAGCTGCCTTCTGACAGATTCGGGGATACGCGAAGTTACAGGGAACATCGATCCAAACTTGTTTGTGGCTGTCCACCACCACGCAGTCCTCTCCCTCTTGCCCGCCGGCCTGGCTGTTGTCTGGCTCTATTATGTGATCCGTTATGCTCCAGAATCTACACAGTGGGCAGAAAGAAGAAATCAGTGTGTGAAGTCATATTACTGCTTCTCCTGATGTTATGCTCAAATAAATGTTATTATTTTAATAGTTATTATCTTAAGGGGGGATGTACTTTAGTTAGCAAAGTTTGCGGGGGTAATGACTGATATGAAACATGCCGTGTGTCTGTTCTGATGTCTGTTCATGAGAGAGAATCTCTTAAAATGCCCATTAATGATGACCCTACAAGCTCTAGTGTGTAGGATTTAGTGGCATCTAGTGGTGAGGTTGCAGATTGCAACCAACGGAAACTTCTCCTGTGTAACAAGCGTGTAGGAGAACTTCGGTGGTCAACACACAAAGGCAAATGGCCCAATCTAGAGCCAGTGCTTGGACAGTCTGTAATGGGCTACTGTAGAAACAACATGGCAGACGTGGGAAGAGGACCTGTTCCCAGGTACAGAGGAAGTGCGTTGAGCTTTGAAGGCAATTCTCGTAGTGGCCAAACAGTGAATTACAACTTCTGAGTCTCACATGATGCCATTGGGCCCAAAAGGACTTCTTCCTGTAGACTTGCAAGAAGAGACGTCTGTAAATCAGTGTCACAACCCCTGCAAAATGACTCGTTACACCATCAGAATTTGATCCATTTGGTCTGATAACATTTATTGCCATTCAGGTACAAGTTACTGGGAGTTTTTAGTGTGCTTGCTCTATGAGCCTGATGATGTGGAAGCAGTGCCGATCATCCAGGTAACTTTAAATGCAGCAGATTATTATTTTTTTCTTCATGCGCCACCGAGCAACTTTCATAGGAATAAATGGGTTCAAGCCTCCAGTGCTGTATCTAGTTCACGTCAAACATCCATGCCTGTTCTGTATGTAAACAGAAATGGCTCATCCTAAGGTAACGAAAACACCAAAATTCTTGGTGGCAGGTGATTATGCACTAATGAAAACATATTATATTCCTATTTCTACTGATATAGCCCCCTAAATCCTACACACTGGACCTTTAAATAAAATTTAAATACTTGTAATTACTTACAATCACAACCAAATATCCATGGCATAAATAACTTGCAAATATTTTTTTTATAAGCTGAGTAGTTTTTAATCAGGTATTGTATCATTAGGACAGTGGTTCCCAACTGGTAGGTCATAGTCCAAAAGTGGGTCACGGTCCATTCTGAATGGACCACAAGTGACTCGCAAATCTTTTATTTTAAGTGCTGTGAATTTTCGGCACAGGGCTTTTATTTTGAAGTGCTGTTTCCTGCTGCACAGTGATAACTAATGGACAGCTACTTGATAGAGTCAGCAAACGAGTTTGACAACATGGCCAAACCAATGTATGACTCTGAATGTGTGGACCTTGAACTAATGACTATGGCGAAATCTGGGCCCTTTGGTTGGACCAGTTGGAAACCACTGATTTACCCAACAGCTTTGTCCAAACAAATTTTGTACAGACATTTATCATCCCCAGAGGATGAGTCATACTGAACGCCCTGACCATTTCTCTGGCACCACTAAGACATTTTGTGTGCAACATTGACTGGATGAATTGTTCTCGTGACTTTGTGATCCTGACTAAGTATCTGCAAAACAGGACATTCCCATCCGGCTCAGCTGTACTTGTGCTAATGCTAATGCACTAAACTAAAATTGGTGAATGTGCATGGATGGATTACTGAATGGGTTTACTGGGCACAGGCCCAGGGGCACAAAATGTCAGGGGCCCCCCTGGCCTTCATCTGTAAAATGCCACTCAAATTAACACATCTCATAACGTTAGACTGGCTAAACAACACCATGTTAGCATTGTCGCTAGCATTTAGCTTAAGGCACCATTGTGCCCGAATACAGCGTCACAGAGTCGTTGGCGTGGTTTAGTCTTGTTTGGAGTATTATTGATGAGCAGCAGGAGTACTGACAGAGGCCAGTCACTGTTTGAAATGTGTCTGTATGTGTAAACATGCATTGATGAGAATAACCTCAACAGACGTTTCTGCTTAGCACTGCTTCTGCTCACCAAGGCCGACACACTGAGGACGTTCTTTGAGGTCTTGGCAAACCAGGCGAACCTTTATTGCATTTACCAGTTTTGATTTTCATGTCTGGCTGTTTCCAAAACCATATTTATAGCACTTACAGCATGTTGTGTGATCATGAAGAGTATTTTAATATTAGTTGTTTTATACATACGAGGTTTCAAGTGTTGAGTTGTCTGCCCATCTCCAGTCTCCTTCATGCTCAATGTCATTCAGTCCGATCCAGTAGAAAAAGTAAATGCCTCCGATCCTTCTGGCTTCTTGTTCCACGACATCCTATAAAATGTATTGCACCCAAATTTATTGTGAATATTTTATGAATTAACAAATATGTTCAAATGGAAAGAAAAAAACATACACAGAAACACTTACATGCTCTTCTTTGGTGGTCAAGGTGGCGAGATGGGAGCCTAACTCTTCGCACTTAGCTGTACTGTTAACATAGTCGTCCCTGTCAGTGCTGAGGTAGAGGCACTGGTCCCCTACATGGAGCCAATCTTCAGGACACTCGTCGCAGCTGATCACTGTGGGAGAGTGCATGTATAACTTTCGCAAACAAAGCCTGGTTGACGAAGGAAAACTCTACAGATGGTTTACAGGAAAATGCAGAACACTTGTGGGATTGCAGTATATAAACAAATGATGAGTTATCGTCCATCTGCTGGAGCCTGGAAGAGATACGGTACCTGGAGCTGAGACGTTGGATGCCAGGGCGTTGTATTGTGCACACAGATGTCTGTAGCGATCCTCCAACAAGTGTAGTCTCAGCTTTACAGCGGATGCGTCTTGCTCTGCAGCCTGAGAGGCTCCACAAACCAACAGGCCGATGAGGAGACAGAGGACAGTGTGGCCTCTGATGCCCAGGGTGCCTGAGAAGACAGAATGTAAAGATACAACATGAGGGTACATGCTGATCCACACTCACTTGTGCACACTGTGTAAGGGTGCACTTACCTTCCTTTTTGATGAGGTTCATCATGACTGTCAGCTCGTTTGATACCGCAAACTCTGGCATCAATCTCTGCTCCCTGGGTGTTTTATAGAGCAATTTGCTTGCAAAAGAGCAGGGGACATAAAGTACAGATTGCACAAATCTAGCAAACAGATTGGAGTGTTTGTCATTATCAAAGCATGTAAACTCAGATGGTGCAATATCTGGTCGCCAAACCATTGATGACCTGCCATATTGGATCAGACAGACAAACTTTTTTTTGTAGAGCGTTGGCATACAGGTTGGGCATTATTTACCATTACATGGGCAAAGTCTCCTACTTTTTTTAAACTTGGCAACGATAGAGGTCTAAAAAGTACGACTCAGCATTAATCAGCACTCTGTGTGTGTGTGCTGAGAGTCATTTGTATTCTCTTCGTTAGCAGAGCAGCTGCAACAATATCACCTCTACACCACACACACACCAGATGCCCACTCTCTTGCTCCAACAGACTGTCAATTTTTCTTTTTTTTCTTTTTTTTTTTTTGAAATTTTGGTATATGTCCCATTTATTTATTTATTTTTCTTGGCACCTTATTCCCACAGCCATTGTCAGCTCTTCTTCTCCACAAGGTTTTGTTATTCAAACCAAACTAATTAAAGCCGAGGAGGATTATTTAGTGTTCGTGTCTGTGTCCATTTCTGTGACTACTGAGCCAAAATCTGTGGTTGCACCATCCTCACAAATTGTTATGAATTTGTGTACTTTCCCCATGATTCACAGCTTGGCCTTGCTTTCTTTACAACACACACACACACACACACACACACACACACACACACACACACACACACACACACACAGCTCCCAGCTGCTTTCCCGTCATGACCTTGTCACAGGTCCAATTTTACTTTTTTCAAATTAATGTCAGGAAATTGAAGGCACACAGTTTTTCTTCAGCTATTTTAAAAAAACAAAAACTTTCTCTTCTGACTCAGACGCCCACAAAACGTGCAGTGTCATCTATCACACATCTGTCAGATCCAGGATCAGTGTTCCTTTCCAAGCAGAGCTTGGGAGTGAAGAAACTACTGGATTATGCAATACAGGGCAAGCCGACAGTGCAAGACCACAGCAACAGGCAGAAATACAGAGCAAACAAAGTGAGGAAAGAACATCCCGTTTTGGATTAACAGACTCTCCTCTTTTCCAGAAAACACTCAACAGAACGCTGGAATTATTTAGTTGTAGGTACAGGACAGTTAAACTGAGCACATTTGTCACAGCACTGCAGCAGTGTTGCGGGCAGGGTGGACGTGCCTCGATAAATCAACCAGCAGGGACAAATTTAATTTCAACGAGAAATATTGCTGCTTGGGAGAGAAGATACTGACGCCTTCAGGGACCAGAGGAGGTACAGTGGAGAGAGAGACAGAGTGTTAACAAGGGCATCGCAGCCATGGATAGAGACAACTACACCGGCCTGCAGGAGTTCACAGAGGAACCAACAGGAGGGAACAATCTCATTCACGAGCACAGCAACGGTATTTTAAGATTAAATATGTGACAAAGATACTGAGAAAATCCTTGTGTGTAAGAGCCAGTGGTGCAACATAGAGTACACGTACACTTAGCTCTGTACTCAGTGACAGTGTTTACTTTTCCTCTTTGTGATGCAACCTCTGCCTCACTACATTTCAGAGGGAGATATTATACTTTATTGGACTCCATTATATACAGCAGTGAAAGAAGTATTCAGATTCTTTACTTAAGTAAAAGTAGCAGACTACTTTACTCCAGTAAATGTTGCTTACTGTGTATGTATTACCCAGGTATCAGCAAAATGTGTCTAAAGTTTAAAAGTTCTTACTATACACAGGCAGCATTATTGAATTATTATCACTAAGCCATCAGCATGGAAGCTGTATTTTAAAGGGACAGTTCACCCCAAAATCAGAAATACATACTCTTCCTTCTATCTTTTTATCATGCAAGATTGTTTTGGTGTGAGTCACAGAGTGTTTGAGATATCGGCCCTAGAGATGTCTGCCTTCTCTCCAATATAATGGAACTAGATGGCACTTAGCTTGTGGTGCTCAGAGCGCCAAAAAATACATTTGAAAAACTCAACAGCAATGTCTCTTTCCAGAAATCATGACCTGGTTACTCAAGATAATCCACAGACCTTGTTGTGAGCAGTTTTAAGTAGGAACTATTTTCTTTCCACTGAACTACACCCACCAACTACCATTGCGCAGAAGAAAGCATGTATCTACTGCGAGCTATAGCACCACTGAGCTAGCTAACATTACAGCTCAGCTGAGGAGGATGAGGTGATGTGGTTGGCGGGTGTAGTCCAGTAGAGAGAAAATAGTTCCTACATGAAACTGCTCACAACAAGGTCTGTGGATTATCTTGAGTAACCGGGTCATGATTTCTGGAGAAAGACATTGCTGTTGAGTTTTTCAAATGTATTTTTTGGCACTTTGAGCACCACAAGCTGAGTGCCATCTAGTTCCATTATATTGGAGAGAAGGCAGACATCTCTAGGGCCGATATCTCCAACACTCAGTGACTCACACCAAAACAATCTAGACTGATAAATAGCACTACAGGTAAGAGGAAAAATATGTATTTCTGCGTTAGGGTTAGGGTTTTTGGGGGGGTGAACTGTCCCTTTAATGTTGTAGCTGGTTGCATTGGAGCCAGTTCCATTTATTTCATATTCTGTATTGGGTGGTTTATCTACTGTATGACAACAGTTACTCAAATTCTGTTCTGAGGTGTAACTTTGAGGTAGTTTTACTTAATTTGAGTGGCCTTATGGCATTTCCACTTCCCTTCAATTTTTGACAGTTTTATTTACTTTACAGTTTGAGATTTTACACGCAAAACATATAATTTTATAACATATGATGCACCATAATAAATCAAACTTTCAAGACTATGTGAAATAGTAAATCGTCTCTACCTGAACCTACTATAACATCATAATACTGCATATATGTGAATGCATTAGCAATAAAGGCAATTTGCTGCCTTATGAGAGCTTTTACTTTTGATAATTAAAGCACATTTTGCTGATTATATTTCTATTATTTTCTTGTAATTGAGTGTTTTTACAACTGTGGTATTGCTGCTTTTACCCAAGTGGGGGATGTGAATACTTTGCTACAACTGAATCTCTCTACATGAATACAGAGCACATGCATTTTTGTGTCTGTGTGCATATTCGGCAGCAAGAGACACAAATAAACACTTGACCTAACTTTCCAGCAGACGTTCAGTGTTATCTTTTGGGAATTGTAAATGTTATGAAGATAAATTCCGGTCAAATGGCTCTGCTCCACAATGTTCTGCACTTAACACAGCTGCACCAGAGGATTAAAAAATGGTGAATTGACAGCTTCCATGCTGCGGACTGTTTTGTGTCTAATCAGGCTCCCAGGGACTGAAGCAGGGCGTTGAGTGTTTGAGGAGTCGGACTGCTCTCCTGTTGCTTATTGGCTTCTTGGCCTCCATCTGTGCCAACATAGCACTCACTGTGCTCTGTAAGTATAAACAACCTCCTGTTCTTCCTGCCCTCCAGCCTGAGTATGTATATCTGCCTGTCTGTCTGTCTCTCCGCCTGTGAGTCTCACTCTCGCTGATTATTCTCTCTTTATTTCAGCTCAGTGCGCTTTTGGACACCTATAATTGGCAATAAAAAAGATAAAGCGCTCTCTCCAGTCCGGTGAGGGTCATGTAATAGAAAAAGCACAAAAGTCCATAATTGTGAAATATTTCTCCTGCAGGGCCAACAGGCTCTGGCAGCTCTGCCTGATAATGTGCTTGTGAGGACACTCTCTCATTTAAAACAAACACCACTGGGGATGTACGAGCTTGATCTATTACCACCACCATGGCACACACACACTCACACACACACACACACACAGTCACAGTCATAGACACACACAGAGAGGCTTTTGAGTACAATTTTAGTATCTGAAAATGATGACTTGCAACAAGAGAAGGAAGTAAAAAGAAACATCTAACACTTTCTATGACAACTAGATCCGTAACATATTGCAAGACTCTCGATAGAGGCTTACTTTATGAATATGGCGTAGAAGCACACATAATATACTTTATCATGATAAATTGGCTAATATTCCCAGCAGTTAAATATCACTACCATGGGTCAGGTAAGGCGGTAATGTAAATGTTTTCTGTTTACTTAGGTGGGCTCTTTATTTGCTCTAATGATACATTAGCTGCACAGTAACACACATTTGCTCAGTGGTGATCCTAGACTCTAAGGGGCGCCAGGCAAAGACGCCCATACATAAAAATGATGGTCAACGACATTAAAGACCGTCCTTTTTTTCACTGCAAAGGCACATTGGAACTTATAATTTAACAGCATAGGCCAAATCACGCTGTTTGCTTACAATAACTTCAAGGTAGTTAACCCATGTCACGTACATTAAATGAAAAGGCGCTGAGCAGAAGCTACCTCAGTTGGTTAGTTTACCTTGCCATCAAACAGCCCTGTCTGATGCAGAACTGAAGCCACAGAGTGCTCCTGGGAAGACGTCTTTCTGTATGCTGACGTGGAAGTTAGCGTCACCCTGGTTCCTTCATCAAAAATCAGTGGGATTTTAGTTTGGATTTTGGACTATTGCAGAAAATAAGCTCTTTGGCAAACAAATGTTTATGATACTGACACACTCTTTCATGAATTTTTAATGTAAATGGAAACGCCAGAGGTAAAAAGCTAATGTTAGGCTGTATACGAACTACACCACGGTGCCACGACCTCACATTGCCCCAAAAGCACAGCTGTAAAGTCATGGTGGCCATGATGATGTTCCAAAAGCTTCAAAGTCCCTAAAGCTTGTGTGAACCACAGACCTTATTTCAGGTATCTCACCAAAAACCCATTTAAAAAAAACATTGACTTTGAGACGAGGGAAAATGCTAACTCATGTCTGGGTTTTAGAGCTCAACCTTGGGGCACTCCATTATCTTAAAGCCAAGAGACTCTATTGACAAATACAGTTGCTGGTCTACTGTCGCCTTGATTGGTTGGTGTGTAAGATAAAGCGGAGAAAACATTCTAAATATAGCGCACACTTAAATTGATATTGATTTGTTTGGTGTGTGGTTCCTTTTAGGTTTTTGTTTTTTTCTTTCGTGGCTAAAACATGTTTTGCTGCAGCCTGCATACTGGTAGGTTTGGTTAATGAGAGACACAAAGCAACACAGTTTGTAAAATAAGCACAGCAGAAACGTCAAATTGGTCGGACCACCATGTTTAACTATGTATCTTTAAACTTTACAGTTACAGCTGAAAAATGACAACAGAAATAAATAAGTGTGCCGATTTCACATATCTCCACAATTCCCATCAGTGACCAGTCTTCTACCCGGAAATAATTGTTGTTGTTAGAGTATTGTCAACACTTATACTTAAATGTATAAATATGAATAAACACAAAACACTGAAAACAAATCCACATTGTTAAACCTAAGCCAACTTCAATAATTCAACACTACAAGACAGTTACCGTACTAAAGACAGCAACATACATCTTGAGCTGGGATCAATAATTGTCTTCCTGACTCGGAGAGACTCAGCAGCCAGCCACACCTCTTTTTGGACATCCAAAACATTTTAACAATTTATTCATGTCCACATAAAAAGAATCAATGCAAGGACTCAAATAATGAACTTGCAGTGGAATACATTTAAATCATGGACGAGTGACATAAGTTTCCACAACAGAAAACATAGTAGGCTACTCAGTTGTCAGGGATACAAGTAACAATGTCTTTGCCGTGCATGGCTGCTGCCAGTGATGGCAGTAATTTGCAAGATGTTTAGCCTGATTTTTTTGGCATGCTAAGATGCTGAAGTCCTCTTAAGACCAACCTGTGAATGTGTCTGAGGCTGCCAAATTTTAAAACAAGTAGTTTCCAACTTTAACTCATCTGAGATATTTAGGAGTGGTTGGTATTTAATGACCTTGATCATAAAGGTCCTCTTTAAGTTAGAGGCAAAGGTGCGGACTACCTCTAAATCAAGCACATTTTTGGACTCTTCATTAACCACTACAACATCTGGTGTGTTGGCAGATGTTTTTGGGGGTAAATGGAGGTGCCCCCCTGCATTTGCTGTATAAAAAATGCAGCACATTTTAACATCTGATTTCACAAAGATACAGTTCATAGCAGGGGTGTGACATGATGGTTTTGTGGTATCTAAGTATATGTGGGACACCTTGTGTGAACCTCAGTGCAGCACCTGCACCTGTGTTTTTACATCAGCAGGCTTTCCAGTAAATGTTAACATGTCATTAGTTTTATCAAGAACTGCTCATTTCTGTAAAACATGCTAACTCTGACGCGATTCACTAACCACAACAAAACTTTCTGCTTACAGTTAATTAAGATAAAACGAAAAGACAGTAAGTAGCTTGATCTTTAATTCCTCTGAACCTGACCACAATGAAAGCCACATACACATGTACATATTATCTGTATTAATGACTTGTATTACATCAATTACTCTTCTTAGAAAGCATCGGGGATATGTTTTTTTAATTGGCAAAGGGGAGTAAACAGAGGAAACACAAATGTGGAAAAATAACTGGCAATGAAACCAGAGAAAGTTCATATTGTAAATGATAATTTTTTTTCACAGCCGCAAGGGAGCTCATATAAACTCAATTATTTCAGCAACAGCAGCAATAAAACCTGAGAGATTCACAGACTGTACAGAGGAGCATCATATGTTGGAGGAGGGAGAAGTTAGTGGTGGATTAGAAAACACAACAGTATGAAAATTACATTAGATTATAGTTGTGCTTTACTGGGTGGCGATGCAGGTCCAGACTGAAATATCTCAACACTCACAGGATGGATTGGCATAAAATTTTGTACAGATGTTCATGTTCCCCAGAGGATGAACTGTAGAAACTTTGGTTATCCCTTAACTTTTTATCTATCACCATCATCAGATCAAAGATGTAATGTCTCTATCTATTTTTCTTCTCAGTGATTGGCAGGCCGGTGCCAAGTGCCCCCCTGGATTCCTCATCTCTGGGTTTTAAACTGAACTCGGTGCAGAAACGTTACATCCAGCTGTGTGAGGACTACACCGCTCTGGGACAGAGCTGTTCAAAGACAGGTGGCAGGATGTAGATCAAACGAATACACGATCTTCATTTTCGGCTGTCTTTGATTTACTGTTAACCCTTATTCCTTTTTATCTTGCCCTCTCTCTCATTACCAGTGAAGCAGTGCAGGGCGTGTCCTGAAAAATGGATTCAGATCGGGGATCAGTGCTACTTCTTCAGCAGTAACAAGCTAGACTGGCTTCAGAGCAGAGATAACTGCGCAGAGATGGGCAGCCATCTTACCATACTGCACACCATGGAACAACATGTGAGTGTGTGTGTGTATGTGTGGTGAGTGTGTGAAGTGATCACAACTCACTGTATCAGCAAACTCCACAGACAGTAATGAACACTTTGTCTGCAGAGCCCTGCTGACCGGCGCAGGTGTTCCTCGTTCCCCTTAATTGGGTCAGTTACTGTGTGTGTGTGTGTGTGGGTGTGTGTGTTTGTGTGTTTGTGCGTGTGTAAAGATGGGAAACACAAAGACATCTTCACAAGGCAAGGTCACTTCTCTGCTCTTTATTTTTGCATAAGGATAGTTTAAGGTTAGAAGTTAAGGTCCTTTTTCACAACAGACATTTTACCTTGTCAAGGCAGGAAAAGCACAGCTGTTACTAATAACATTAACGATGGCTCTGCTTTATTTTAGCATCCCAGTAAGCCATAATAACAGTGTGACAGTGAGCCAGCATGCACAATACCAGGACCCTGAAATTGAAGCAGCCACATGGAATTCACCCGTCATTAATTCCATCATTTACACTCGTGCGCTTCCTACCGTGACATGTCCAAATTTCTTCCAAAAAAATCAAAAATAAATAAAAAACAAAAGAGAGAGAATCCAAGCTACAATTAAACTACACACATAATCAAAAAACATGACTACCATGACTTACTGGAACACTTGAATAGAGCGGAGCCATTATTGATGTTATTATTACCACTTTTCTTGCTATGACAAGTCAAAATATCTGCTGTGAGATGTAACAAAGCAGTAGACCAGGGAGTGAGAATATAGTGACAGTTTCAACAAGTATGACAAGTGATGGAAAGTCACCAAATACAGATTTACGAATGTAAATATGCTTTAAATTTTAATGTTAGGGTTAGGGAAATTACACAGCAGCACTTCAGAGTGTTAAAGATGTGTGTTTCGGTTGCTGTAAATGAAGATCCTCACCAGTATAATACCACAATGAGAAAGTGTGTGTGTGTTTTGAGTGTTTGTATTGTTACTGTTATTGTATTGTGTTTCTATAAAGGACTGTTAAAGATTAAGTCTTGATCTAAGGGTTTAGTTTAAAGGTCTAGTGTGCAGGATTTAGGGGCATCCACTGGTGGAAATTAAATATAATATTCATTACTATGTTTTAATTAGTTTAGAATCACTTGAAACTGAGTATTGTTGTTTTTTGTGACATTCGAATGAGCAGTTTATATCTACGTATGGAGCAGGTCCTTTTTCCACTGAGTCCACCATGTTGTTCTGCAGTAACCCAGAATGTCCACAGTCCAAAGACATGCAGGTTAATTGGTGACTCTAAATTGTCCGTAGGTGTGAATGTGAGTGTGAATGGTTGTCTGTCTCTATGTGTCAGCCCTGTGATAGTCTGGTAACCTGTCCAGGGTGTACCCTGCCTCTCGCCCAATGTCAGCTGGGATAGGCTCCAGCACCCCCCACAACCCTCAAGAGGATGAGTGGTTACGGAAATGAATGAATGAATGATTGACTAAGGAGCGAGAGCAGCCAGGCTCAGTATTTTGTGTGATGATCTTGGACTGGCCAGGTTCAGGTTTCAGCTCACATGAGGTCAGTTTGGTCTGGATTGTTTATCGCCATGTTGAGGACTCCAACTCTTGGCACATGGGAAAAGTTGCAGTTTTGCAAACCTCATCACCAGATGCCTCTGAACCCTACACACTACTAGACCTTTAAAATCTGGTTTGGGTTAAGGATTTAGGGTTTGGGACAAGGGCAAGAGTAAATCAATGATTTACCAACCTTTGTGTTTGTGTGTGCGTGTGTGTGTTTAACTTCAGGACGCTCTGGAAAAAGAAGCCAAGAATATCGGCGGATTTGATTACCACTTCTGGATCGGCTTGTCTGATATAGAGACTGAGGGAGACTGGAGATGGGTGGACAACACAACACTGCAACACAAGTACCATCTGATTTTAATATCTAAAGCATTAATCATGTATTTGTTTATGTTTATATTAAAACTGCTATCCTGCATTCATTTGAAATTTTGATGACACTGAATAAACTGTCCAGGGAGCACCTATACCATCAAAAGCACAATAACAAAAAAAAATCATAAATACGGTATAAATAAAGCTACAATTGCACCATCAAATGAAAGACAGACACACAGCAATCAAAACCTGAGATAAATCAGAGTTCAAAAATGTAACCAATGAATCAAAGGCTTGGGTGAGGTGAGCCTGTTTTTCTCGTGTCCGAATTGTTGTTGGTATTAGCTTATATCCAATCTATCCCTGATTCCTCCTCTCTCCCTCTGTCACAGTTACTGGGATCAGTGGAGCTCAGAGCCAAATAACCACCAGTCAGGAGGGGTACATGGAGAGGACTGCGCCACCTTAGACAGCCACGCAAAGACATGGTTTGATGTTCCTTGTAATCACATTTATAAACGGATCTGCCAGATGGATGCCATTCAGCTCAACTGAATCCTCACACTGAAAATACTGCACAACTGGGAAGTCTGGAAACCTAACAAGGTTGTGAAAAAGCCCAATCTAAAATGTTTGATTGCATGTTTGGGGTTATTCGCACCATATTTTTTTTTAGAAGGTATAGTTGGTGAAAATCTGTACACTGTGTTGAGGAAACTGCAATACTGCACACTTGTTGTCAAGCAAATCTAAAGGACAAAGACATGACGTAACATTTTTTGGAGTGTGTCCATTGTCAATTAATGAGTCAATTATTGAATGTACTTGTGAGATATTTCCCAATGACTTTTATTTGAATGTCAGGCCATTCAGGTCTGACATTAGAAAAAGGTCTTCATATTGCAAAACTGAATGCCACGAACACTGTCTACTGTCTCTTAGACCTTTGGGCACGATTGTTGTCTGTCTTCGATGTCCACCATCTTCAGCAGAGATTTGTGCCAATTCACATCTTAAAACTGACCTGCAAAATATTTTACAGTTTTCTCTTCAAGATTAGTGTTGCTTTTCTGCACTGCTTTATGTGTTTGAGATGTTTATGTCAATAAAATTTTCTTTTTTCTATATTCAGCTTTGTGTCTACCTTTTTGTTTTTACAGTGCCTGGCATACACATGTCCATGCAGCCTACTGACAACTCAAATCCAAATAAACACTCTTGGATTGTTTAATCTGAAGGATTAAAGTATTATAGACCAGACAATAACTAGACAGAGTCAATGCAGTCAAGGCTTTTACTCTTTTGCGACCCCTCAGATTGATCTTGGGACTCTTGACCTGAAGTTAGTCAACCTCTGCGGAACAGCCAATATTGATCTCGACTGTTCCACATGGTTTAAATCAGATCACCGCTAGATGACGCTGTTCCCTCTGATCCGCTGATACATCTGCTGATTGACAGCTGTACTTGTCCCGCCCACCCCGGTTCACCGTCCAATCAGCGCTTACGTTGCTTTGTTGTTGTACGTGTGCTGACAGCGGAACTGAACAATCGAGAGGGAGGCTATCTGCTAGAAACCAACACAACAAGGTAAATTTGAGCACACGTAGCCGTATTTTAACGCATTTACAGAGATATTTACGTGCGTATTTTGTCTCTCAGTTATTTGCGCAGTGTAGTTGTGCGATTTAAATCCCCAGAAAGGCTTAAAATGAACTGAGGCCTAACGTCAACGGATAAGTGAAGCCTGACGGTTGATTAGCCGTTAGCAGCCGAGCTAGCATGACACATTGAGCTCGTATAATAATTAACACACATTTTAATGAGAACACTTCATCTAAAAACAACTTCGTACATGAAATTATGTATTTTATTCGTTAAGCACTTCTTCTGCCAATTGCATCAATGTGTGTTGACAGATAAGGTCAGTGATTTTGATGTTAGCCGGTTAATTTAACGTTAGCGGTGCAGCTAATGCTAATACTGGGGCAGGGGGTAAGGTTGAGCAAGCTTCACTCAAATACTTACGTCTCCACCGTCCTTTTGGTTTTGATAATTTTAATATGTAAGAAATAGTAAAGTGTGTTTGTCAGACGGTGTTATAGCTAACGTTACTAACACAAGTCTTTGTCTATTACTGTGTAAGACTTCAAAGTAGCATCACAGTCTCCCTGCAAGGATGGTCGTGACGTATGTGTCAACACGTGTATGTTACTGAAAATGTGTAGGTTTTTTTGTGTGTTTTTCTGTCTTTCAGCACGTTTACTTCACCACATCTGTAGTCACAGACATTAGAAAGTAGAAATGATGTTGTCACCCTATTGGCAGCAACAACAATTTTACACAATCAGAGCCTTTGACTTTAAACTCCCAGTCAGGCCACTGAGGCAAGAAGAGAGTACACTTACTTTGTGTATCTTGTTGTGTAATATCCATTACGTTAGTGCTGGAATGATTAGTGGATTATTTAAACAGTCTATTAGAAGTTACTCAACAACAGTTTTGTTGAGCAATTCATTGTTGAAATCATCTACAAAGCTAAAATGACAACTATTTTTTTTCTGATTATCAGAGCAATTGCTGTTTTTCTGGGCTTAAAAGAAGTTTGAATTTAATTTATTTGGGTTTTAGACTGTTAAATTGACCAAACAAGCAATTTTGATGACATCGCCTTGACCTACGGTAAAGTTGTGAGAGCATTTCTAATTGACTACTTATGCACTGTATCAAATAATTTAAAAGATAAGTTACTCATGAATTAGTAATGATTATAATTGTTTGTTTGTAGTCCTAATACATGGCTACTCTTAACACTTATAGTACACAAGAATATACTTTGAACTCACAGTATTTTGTGCCATAACAAGCACAAACTGTTTATCATACAGCCATGTGCTCCTTTCGAAAATCATAAAGAAATAAGTAACACTGACTTACACTCTGAGAACATTTTCCAGGAGCTTTACCCTTTCTCCCGCTCCACTGCATTTTTTTGCTTTTCTGTCTTTACAGTAACACTGCTTTCACTTGGCTGGAACATTGCAATAATCTTATCACCACTGCCCACAAGCAGTTAATCCCTCAAGATACAGTTTTACCATTTTGTTTTCCCTAAAGTAGCTTCAAGGTCATTCAAGTCATCGTGCCCCAGATTGTCCCACAATATCATTTACTGTATATTCTGTATCGCCTTGTTTCAACTCTTCATTGAAGCTATATAGTGTTGACACTGAGGGAAATGTTGAAATTCAAGACTCCGTGTTTTTGGTTGCATCATTCCATCCACCAGAAATATTCTAGATGTGTTGTGTCTCATTTTCCCCAAAGTCCAGAGTGACATTTTTTTGAATGTCTGAGATCCTCACTTGAATTTTAATAATGTTTTGTGGGCATAAACAATGTTTGGCTGTACAGCATGAGTTTGTAATGACTGATCCACTGCAGACTGCAGGTTGATTAGGGTCCTCTCTCTTGCTTTTATAGAGAGAATATGAGTTATAATTCTGTTAATGATCTGATCATCCTAAGTGGACTTGCTCATTAGCAAAACAGCACATATCTGTCTGCATATCTGTTGAGACACATCTAAATTCATCATTAAAATAATTCAACGTATCGCGTTTCATTCCATTAAAATCTCAAGTCTGAGAGGTTTTCAGTGATCTTTAGAGCTATTTAAGGTCCATTTTGGTTGAAGAGGATTATGGGAAAGATAGATGAACCACCTCTTATTAGAGCTGAGAGTCTGTTGAAGTAAGTGCTACTTTGGTGAATTTGGGGTATGATGTACTGTACAACAGTGGAAGCTTAGAGCTACTGAATTCATTTTTAAATTGTTTTCCCTCTATCTTTGTACCCTTTTATTATTTTATTAAATGTTTTATTCAGATGTATTCTCTCACTCTATTTTTAATCTAAATCTCATTGTAACAGTACAAATAACAATAAAGCAATAATAATGGCAAAATATTAATAAATGCTGAATGTTTTGAATAAGGAATGTGGTGCCAGTTGTACCATACAAAGAGAACAGAAGGTACCATAGTGGCATTTTTTTATACAAATTATTTTGTTGACATTATATTGGCATGATACGCAGTTAAACATTGATGACAATAACAGGCTGAATGAACTGAGAAGCGTGTTTAGCAGCAACAATGTAGTAATTATCTAAGCTCATTACCGCATGACAAAACAATTTTTCACATAGAGTAACTATGTGTCACTTTGCACTTGGGGATTCTTGCAATTATTATTAGTTATCTTTTAGTAATGTTAATATTTTCTTCGAGTTTATTTGTTTTTATTTTGAAATCTCAGAGGTCACCAAGATACTGAGATCTGAACAGCTGCATCCTGCATATTAAGCAGGTCCACATATTCCTCCAGCCATCTCTCACTGATATGCAGCCAGTTCTGTCCTCCTTTAAAATTCAATAGATATACACAGATGGAGGCAATCCAGCTTCATTTGACTTTTGAAAATTCATGAAATTAATAGAGGTTCTGTTTCTGAAATGGTGTAGGTTAATGTGTTTGGCTGCAACACATGCCTGCTCATCTGTTCCGCTTGCCTGAGAATGTCGTCTTTATACCTCTTTGATGGTGGTCCAGTGGGACAACATATGGAACATGTGCATGTGTGCATGTAGATTTATCCGATTTAGTATGATTCAAATTATATCAGCACCCTCAGCACTGATGGTAATAGATAAGAGACAGTCAGACTAGTCTTAGTTCAGCAGTTGGTATCCAGACTCTCTTTTGCTTTCATTTTAGGGAATGGCCTCAGGTAATAAAACCAGTCTGATGCAACTGCAATAATTTTACCATGTATCTGTAAGACTGAGCTTCCTTTGTGTCCCAAGATGTGTCTGCTGGGATTAAGATATCTTAAAATATCACTTCAAAGTCAACAGGACAGCTCCTCGCATTGGATAATTGTCAGTTAAGACACTTCTGAATTGGGAAGAACGCACAAGTAGAATCAGACTGACATCCTGTCCAGGCTATTTTTTGTATTTGGGTAATTTGTACTATAAAGCTTGTTGATTACAAAGCCAGAGTTGGGCACAATCAGGAAATGGTCCTGGTTTTTTGTTGTTGCTTTTTCAGGATTTACTTTATGTAAACTAAATACCTGCTCGAGACGCAGGCAGATCCCTGCTCCTATTTAAGTAATTATTCTGGTGTTGCCCTCAGCCCAAAGTGCATTTGCATCGTTTCTCTATGCAGGGAATGGGTTTTGATGAATATACATGCCGTGCTTCGCATTCATTACATTTGTTGCCCGCATCGGTGCTACCTAGTGCAGCTACTCTTCCACTATCCGAGTTGCTCTCCAGGTAATTTGAGGGTTAAGGGCTTCGGTCAAGAGCACTTGGCTGTTAGACCTTAAATGAAAAGGGAGTATTGTTCATTCTATTCTATGTCCTTTGAACGGGCCACAAGTGGCTAGACTATTATTTAGAGGGGAACGACAAAGCAACGCAAACATCCTGTGGAGGCTTAGGGTTCATTGATAGTGTTTTTTTTTTTATTGTTTAGTATTTATGAAAGATTGTGACATGCTGTCCCTCGATGCCTTTCTTCAGATGGCACAGCCAGGGCGGCAACAGAGATGTAATTTCCTTGATTTTCTACTTTCCACAGAACTCTGGTGCTCTTATGTGTCTCTCCGTAATACTTTTGTCTAACCTGCTAACCTTTTTGTCTCCTGTGACCCCTGGCATCAGATGGAGGTGGAGCAGCTCCTGTCTCTGTCAGGCTCAGCACTGGCCCAGGCTGTCAGCTCCCTGCTGGAGACCCCAGGCCTCTACGTCTTCTCTGACATCCTGGAGCTGCCTAATGTCAGAGAGGTAAACACACTCCCTCACAATCCATCTTCCTCACCCTTTGTGTCTCGGGACCTTTTCAGACCTGGCATGAAAAAAATCCATCTTAATTACAACTAGACAGTAAATCTCACAGGTGTACTGTCACATTCAGAGGGGTCGGTGATGCATGTGACCACATTCTTAATGCAGTATCAACACCAAGTGTATTCCCCAGTCACACTGAACCACATTCGTCATGTATGCATGTGGAAATGTGTAGCCTATACGTTTGGGCATCAATGATGTAATCAAAGTCACGACTCAGCTCCCAATCAACACATCTATATATAGAGTTTCTGGGCGTGATGCTGCTATCAGTTTCAAAAAGTACATCACCAGCATCATGCATGTGTTGTACGTTAAACTTGAATGAGAATACGTAGTTGACACCCTATTTTGGAGGTGAAATGCTGCAGTTAAATTAGGCTAGGACTGTGCAGCACTATTGTTCCATTCTGTAAAGAAAGCCCTGGAGAGGATGAAGACAAAGTCACACCAGGAGGGATATTTACCAAGGACTTGTGTTCGTTTTATACAGTAAAACAGTAGAATTGTAGATATATATTTTAAAATTTACTAAAGGACCACGCTAAGACAAAGCAACACTGCTGGAGAATGCATGCAGACAACTTAAACCAGTTTTACACTAAGATCATGCGATAAGGCTGCCACAAAATCTCTTCTTGATGCCGCCTGTGCTTTTTTTATACAGAACAAAAAACCACTGGCATAATGCAGCCCCACTGTGTTATTTTAGATAGCATGCCGACATCCAAGGCGCCTATAAAAGATATGACTTAATGTGTGTTTTTTTATTTTGTGGAAGCATTTTTCAGTCGAAGCTGAAAAAGCAGAGATATAATGGACAAAGGGCCATAGTGGAACTTGCATCAAAGTCTGGCACCAATGCAAAATTCAAATGCTTTCACAGACATAATGAAATTTCTGTTAAAGTGTCCTTGCTAGCATCTAAGAAAAAAGTGGCATGATGTGTACACAACAGTGTCAGCCACTAGTGAGACATAACATACATGTCAGCAGTGTTTCTAAACAATAACAATGGCATAATATGGTAATAACAGACATTTACTCTCCCGGTTATATTGCGGCTGATCTTGCCCCCCCCCCCCCCGGACATTTGCATCTGTTGTTCTTCATCTTTGAGTTAGCTGCTAACTGCTTTTTAAATCTCCCCGAGGTGGGTCGCACACATAACATGCCGTCAAAGCAATGCACCCATCTTGTCCTGCCGGCTGTCAGTTCTCCACAGATAGAGATTTGGTGCTATTACTATCTCTGTTGCCTGCTTAAAAGCAAGACAACTCTGTTTCCCCCGTTCTGTGATTATATGTTTTATACAGATTGGTGAGGCGGAATAACAGCACAAAATTTCTGCCTTGTAAAATGGGCTATTGCTTCAAATCAAAGCTTTACCACTCAGTGTCCCTCAGTGGTTTTCTGCTTTAATATGTCTTTTTCCTGACCTTTAATAGCTCATCTCAGGTCCAGTCAGTTATTCATTTACTGCAGTGATGTAGTTAGTCAGTGGAGTTTTAAAGTCAAAAATCCTCCTCATTGATTTTCTCAACTCATACTATTACTGATCTTTAGTTAGGCTGATAACATTGGCTATTTATAATATTTCCTCACATACAGTGTTCCTCTTGGGGGATGAATAAACGCTTGCATTTCTAAAAGTGTCATCTTCTCAAACATTATTTGTGGCTCTGCAGCAGAGAACATTTTCTTTTGCTCGTCACTGCTTTCCAGACATTTTCGTCAATTTTTATCATCATTTATGAACCGCGGATGAACTGCAATTGGGCTCATTAACATTGCAGTGGAAAAATTGCGGTGGCACAAAATTTTGCACTCTAGGTGGTAATTTTTGCTAAATTTAGTAGGCACCCTCCCTCCTGGTGTTTAGTGTAATAGGTAGGGGGATAAGAAGCCATACAGTAGTGCAGTTACATTGTTAGATGAAAGTCTGGCAAAAGACAGGACCGACACCAGCTGATGGCTTTGATTCGGGCATAAGGAAACATTATGGGAGTGATTTCTCTGTTGTTTGACTGGTGGAACAGGGATCTGAAGTCTGATCAGATGGGGCCAGTCGAGACAGATTTTGATGCAAGGTGTTAATGTAACTCCTCTCAGTTTAATCCAAGTATGACTAAATTTAATTAGTCAGACCTTCCTGTGGTCCCTCTCCTTTACTCTTTCTCCCAGTCTCAGCAAGACCTCTCCTCAGAGATGTGCAAAGATAAAATGCAGTTGTACAGTTCTTGTGTAGAGAGTCTCATTACTTCTGTGTTCTGCCACATCATTTTTTTTTCTTTCCCCTCATCTTCCCTCTACACCACAGCTGGAGAATGGCCCTCATGCACCAATGTACCAGCTCCTCAACCTCTTTGCCTATGGAACCTACTGCGACTACAAAGGTATTGCAGTGGCAGCACAGTGTAAATAAGTAATAGGGCGTCCCTGCAACTCTTTTATTATGAGCTGTATTTCTTTGCTGCAGGGCAGGCACCTTAACACCCTCACCTGAGACACTGCAGGCAGGTTATTCACTGACAAAGTTACTGAAACGCTTTTATCTGTGTGGGTAACTTTTCATTAAGCGTTCTGATTGGCTGATGATTGTCTTTGTTGCAGCAGCAGCAGCAGCACAAATGGACAATAAACTAATCTTTTGTGACTTAATTTGCCGTTTGTGTAATGTGAAGTTTCAACAAGAAGTGGAATGTTAATTATGTCTAATTTTATGCTGAACATCAACCAATAGCCTGGAAAAAGAATGTAGCCTACTTTATTGTTCCCTTCCCTTTCGAGTCACACCGACAGGGAGCACATTTACTTTCATAGAGCTGTGTAGTGGACCCCTTAGAGGAGCTGTCAGAGCTGCTGTCTCGGCGGGTGTGAGTCCTGTCACCAGGGGAGCATGGCAGCCGGAGACAGTCACTGGAGATCAACTTCCTCCAGACTCTGTTCTCTGGCTGCTTAAAGAGCTCACCACTCACCCGCGTGTCCCTGTGTAACATTGCACTTCAAAGTAATAAGAAGTGCCTCGATTATGTGTGACTATTTGACCCCTCAGTAAAGTGACACTTACACACTGCCCTGGTATATTTTCCCCATTTTGTCTCTTTTTCATTTCATGTTCTTGTCTGCTGCTGTAGAGAGAGCAGCCTCTCTTCCAGAGTTGACCCCAGCGCAGAGAAACAAACTCCGCCACCTGTCCATCATCAGCCTGGCATCCAACCTCAAGGTACTGGTTCTTTCTTTTCTCTTTGCAGTTTTCGAAAAAGTGCAGAAAGGTGCAGATGAACTGTGTAATGTTTTATTTGTCTCAAAAATAAAAAAAACAGTAGAGATGCATCAGTTTATGGGCGGATACCCATGTTCAGCCTTGTGGACTACTATCAGCAAATAAGATGACAATTATTGATGGCAGTGGCCGATGTTTTTCTGTTGTGTTACATCAGTTTTGCACAGGTTAAAACATTATGATCAGTTCAAGCTTTATGTAGTAAACATGCGTGTTGGGTGAAGGTAAATTAAAACATTATCATGATGTGTTCAGACATAATCTTGTCTGGCATGGTGTCGTATTTCTATCACTGCCGAGTGAAGCCAGTTGGAGCCAGAGCTGATAAATACATGTGACTACTGCAGAGCCATTTGATCCAGGAGTGGATGCTGATTATAACCTATCCCATCAGAGGCAAAAGACAGATGTTAGCAGCTGTTAGTGAGTTTTTTGTGCAGCGGTAAAGGGCTTTAGAGAGTGAATTATGACATGTCATAGTAAAAAGGCTTGTGAAGCAGTCATTTTTAAAAGGATGTTTATAATAGAAAGGTTATATTAAAGGTTGTTTCATAAATGTGTATGATTGAACTGCTCAGTCAGATGAAGTATAATGGAGGGCTGAATGACTTTAAAACAGTTCAGTTCTTTTTTTATAATAAAGATTTGTTTGTTTTCCTGGCATAAAAGAGGGAATAAATAACAAAATAAACACCAACGACAAAAAAAAAACAATGTTTTCAATTGTTACTTTAAACATCAGTATCTGCTGAGAATTTCACAATTGGTGCATCCTTAGAAAAAAAAAAGCAATTTATGAATGATGTGTTAACAGTTTGGCTTTTAATATGGCATGTTAACCAAATTTTTCAAAAAAGTTAATGTGTGGTTGGCTGTCATTTTAGGCTCCTAGATGTTTTTGTATCAGATAAATTAGAATTACACAAAAGACAAGCCTTTCAATCTCAAGTTTCTCAACAGAGTTACCAGCACAGCCAATACTGCTCGTCATTAGATTTCTTATCCCTCCCTCTGTGTGAGTGATAAAGTATTAAATGTTCCTTTATTAAGGCATCTCTCATTCCCAGCTTCTAACCATACTGCACATCTCCTTATGCCCTTTTCTTTCTCTGCTCCTGATAAATAATTGATTCATTATTCTCACCAGCTCTGTCCCTTTTTTTTTCCTTCAAACTTAATCTCACTTTCTACTACCACTGCTCCTTTCACTCCTGCCCCTGTTTTTCTCCTTTAATATGTCACATGCTTTCCCCGAATGTAGGCTTGAACTCTCTAATTGCCCAGTGGAGGATAGTTAAATTCAAAACTCTCCTTTCATCTTCCTCTGGCTGTGACATTTAGACAAATAGGCAATTTCACTGTAACATTTTATTGTCATTTTCCATCAAACCGTTAAAGTGGAATCAAATTATCTGCCTGTATACCTTATTTAAAAAAAAAAAAAAGAAACGAAAAGAGGAGGATACGTAAAGTTTCTCATGTCTTTTTTCCCTCAGTGCCTGCCGTACTCACTGCTCCTCCAGCAGCTCGAGCTGAAGAATGTGCGGGAGCTGGAGGACCTGCTGATCGACGCCGTTTACTGTGACATCATCCAGGGCAAACTGGACCAGAGGAACCAGCAGGTAGAGGTAGACTGCAGCGTGGGTCGTGACCTCGGTCCCAACGAGCTCCCAAACATAGTCAACACGCTGCAGGAATGGTCAGTATCACCTCTGTTTGTCCGTGCGCACACTTTAGATTATCTGTGGCTCAATTATTAGTTTGTCAAACTCGCACTCTGCTTTCTTCCTTCCTCCACGCCTTTCTTCTCTCTCTCAGGTGCACAGGGTGTGAGGCAGTGCTGTGTGGTATTGAGGAGCAGGTCTCGAGGGCAAACCAATACAGAGAGAGCCAGTTGAAAGTCAAAGTCCAAGTGGAAACAGAGGTTAGTCCCTCATCTCATCAGTCCTCACTTCTCTCACTCTTTCCCCCCCAGAAAATCCAGTAAATGTGACTCTTCCCTCTTCAGCATCTCTGCTTTGGTGCTTCTAGCTGCTTGTGGTATTTTAGTTTCCTCCTGACTGCATATTTCATTTTTTGAGTTTTGTTTGAGGGTAAACTCATACAGCAGTGTGTTCATACCTCTAACTTTAAAGTATAAACATGCTTATGTATGAGTTTACCCTCAAACCTTACTATTGTTTTACGACAGACCTGAAAACCCGTCCTTTCACTTGCCCTTCTCTTGAATTTTTAATTTTTAATCTGTCTTCACTTTCCCCTCAGGTGTCAAACCTACAGAAAACGTTAAAGGCCAGCGCCGCCTCTCCGTCGTCAGGTCCCGCCCCCGCCGGAGCTGCCTCCAATCAGGACGCAGACCAACCCGCAGAGCCACGAGACCCCGCCTCCTCTCAGGAACCCCGACAACCAGGCAAAAAAAGTTCAAAGGTGAAAGGGTGAGTACTGTCACGTCACCTTTTTGTGTTGACGGTGTGGACGTACGGGGCTACTCACAGGCAGCCGAATGTTGTCGACATGAATAAAGTTCTCTGGGTGTTCTGGCTTTTAAACAAAAGGGACCACAAAGAGTTTGCATAGAAATTGCATTCATAAAGCCTGGCCAAACGTTTCAGAAATTGAACACATAAAATATGTTTGGCCATGTAAAATAATTTGCTGAAATGTTTTATTCAGAATTGTTTTTGCGCTGTTAAATCAAGCTGAGGGTTTTTCAAGCAAGAAATGCTATTTATTCCTGCAAGTCACAAAATTGGAACAAAAAAGGCTGCATGTGGAGGTTTTTTCCATTAAGATTCTTTTATTGCTGCTTCTCCTTTTGTTCTGTGAAACACTTTGTTACCGCGGTTTTTGAAAGGTGCTTTATAAATACGAATTTACCTAGTTATAAACAGAGCACTATAAAGACTCTACTTCAAACACTAAATGAAAGCCATTAGTCCAATGTTCTTGTAGAGAGCAAAGTTAATTCAACACAGAACCGCTATGTTTCTATTTTTTCAATAAACATTAAAAAGCCAGCTGCCGGTGTAAGTGGTGTGTGTGTGTGTGAGTGAGAACGTGTGTCTGCATGAAGAAGCTTTATTATCACATGCACATCAGTGTTTTGCAGCAGTGTTCTAACCCTGCTATCAGCGACTCTCTTCCTGTTCTGCTTCCATCCGGCCCAATTACCGTTGGCTAATTTCACATCTGTCCTGGATTGTAAAATGTCACTGGATACACAAATGCCCCACGTGCTCTCCTTCTGAAAGAACCGTTACCCCCTCCAGTGATCAGACAAGATGTTTTGCTTGTCTGGTGTTTATGTTTGTTGCCGGCGAACAGAAAGCAGTGATTATTTTCTGGCTGCCTGTCACATTTTGATGAAGCGTAGAACCATATAATTTTCATCACTCAGCACTGCACTTCATTCAAATGAAGATCCACTTAATGTTTTGAAATCCAAATTAATGATAGCTTAACCTCAATCCCCGAATTAAAAATGAGTTTTGACACCATTTCTTTATAAAGCTATTTAAAGGGTTGGGCTGATAGTGCAGCGGTTATTATTAGAAAAAGGTTCTTTGCTGAAATTCTTTTTAATTTGCAGAAATAGAAAATCCACTGAGATCAATTTCAATGCAAAGATACTAAATACTGACATTAGATTTTTTTAACACAAAGACACTGTTGCACCGTGGTTGCATCAGTAATATGCTTGTTTAGTTGTGCGAGTGGAAAGTAAACATGTCATTACAGTATTTTGATAAATCCCAAACAAAATACCAACGCTGTGTTTCTCACTGGTATTTTTCCCACTTAGGCTGCGTGGCAGTGGGAAGATCTGGTCCAAATCCAACTAAAGACAAGAGACTGAGATGTGGAGACGGAGGCACTGATAGACACTCTCACTGATTAACGGACACA
Organism: Epinephelus moara; assembly: GCF_006386435.1. NCBI lineage: Eukaryota > Metazoa > Chordata > Actinopteri > Perciformes > Serranidae > Epinephelus > Epinephelus moara. Next base: position 29,665,984 of record NC_065511.1, on the reverse strand, counting down.
TGGACACGTTGACGGATATACGGATGTTCACGGACACCTTCGTCTTATACACACTCGTCACAGTAAAACCAGGAAACTTCATGGGAACTTTTCTTTTCACCACGTCTCACCTTGACGGATTCGGAAACAAGCACTGGCTGATGGAAAATGACAGGTGTGACATCCACTTTTGCAGTTGTTAATAGCCTAACTGGCGGACTGTCAGTGTACACACACACACACTCACACACACACACACACAAGTTTCCTCTAACACATAAAGACAGAACAGTCTGCAGCAGGAGTCAGTTGCCTTTGACCAGAAACAGGATCTGTGTATTTGACGCGTATGTGTGCATCTCTATTGGTTTAAAATGTTCTTTTAGTTTCGATTAATTCTTTGTTGCTTTGTTGTTGTTTTTTTCTCTCTGCTGAGTTGAGACATGTATAAAATCAGAATATAAATTGTCGGGAAATAAAACGAAGCCCTGTACTTACCCTAACTGCCTCATTAATGTCACTGTCACTTCTTTTATTAAACGCACTTCAAAGTGCATCTCTGGAGGGTGCACAGCTAAATGTTAACTCGCAGAAGGGGGCTACCCGTTAGGAGGTCAAGCCATTAATTAGGGCATGTCCCCAAAGAGACTAATGTATTATAGAGCCGAGGCTTCCCCTGTGCACAACCAGCATGGCTACACACACATCCACACACACACCAAGTGCATTCATATTTCATATGCGTATGTTTTGCCCAGAGCTTCTATTTCAATGTCAAAATTGCCTGTTGAAATTGCCTGCCACCCTCCCTTGTACCTCCATCACACAGTCAAAATTGCCTTCATCATGCCCGCCATGTCTGTCTTTCACTCTTTTGATTCTGTTTTCCCTAAATTGTCTTCATCCTGCATGACATTAATGGTGGCAATTATCTGACCAGCAGCAACAGTGAGAGGGAAACAGAGAGGGAAATTATGATCCTGTTTGATTTAACCCTGCATATTTCTCCGCCCCCTCCAACATCCCTCCCACCTCTATAAATAGCGGTGTTAATTTCAGTCAGTGTGATTGAGCTTCGTTGGTTCGCAGTTTTTTACCAGATCGGAGCTGTGATTTCTAACAGCTGTTCACTTCTCCAAGTGTTTGTTAGTCAAAGAGGGTGAGTTGGCTCGTGTGTAATGTGGAGAGAAAGTGGCAGGTGAGTCGAGTGTGTCACAGGTGTGAGCATGTGAGTGATGACTACATTCATGGGATCACACCTAACTTCTGCATTTGTTGTTTGTCAGTCGCGCTTTACAGAATGCTGCAACGTCTGCTGGCATGTGTCTCGTAACTAGACGGTCATTAAAACTTCAGAGTGGAACGGAGCCAATCAATTAGTTTGATTGATCAGTAAAATGCCCAGAGGAGATGGAAACAGTAGCTGTGCGGCAGGCTTGTGGAGAATCTCAACACACACTAGTGGCACTTCTCTGGCGCCCGCCTTGATTTTATTGACATTTGTTTGAAAAACTGTACACAGAGGAAATTCTTGCTTAGCATGCTGTTAATCTTTCTGAAGCGAGAGGAATCCATATGAGGTGAGGAGATAAGGGAAAGCTTCAGACACAAACAGCCGCCTTATTTTTCGCCCCCTTTTCAGCTGCTCCTCACTGCTAAAAAACATGATTGGCACATGCAGCACTTTTTAATGCCAAGCCCATGGTTCAAAATCAATGCAAGCCAGGGACTAAATGTTCACTTAAGGGAGAAAAAGATTAGGATACAGCGGTAGCTATTAAAATGCACAGTGTAAGCTTTGTCCTTCCCATAAAGCATTGCAGATCGCACAGCTCCCGGGGGAATTCATTCAACATGCATAGAAATAACAGAGAGACGCAAAGCTAAAACGCCAGTGTTGAGTCTTTATTGAACTTCCATGGTACAGAAAGACCACATTTCTACAGGAATGCTACCAAAAAATCACAAGACTGGATATCTGGAGGATTGCACGAGCCACGCATGATGCCACCAGCACTATGTCTGTAGTGGAAATGTGTGTATGTAAGAGGGGGAGGGGGGGGGGGGGGGGTCATGTTTCAAAGCTGCTTAGAAAAAGTTGCCAAACACAAACTGCCATTTGGCTTTGAAAGGTTCTATAAGACGTCACTCACTGATAGATAAAATAGACATTTATAAATAATAGATTTGAAACTACTCTCACAGGTTTTCTCACTGTATACATGCAGATTCATCGGAGAGACAGAAATGATGCTCCTTGATGTACTACTTTTCCTTTGGTGCTCCCAAGACAGAAAAATGATATGAAGGGAAATTATGGTGCTTTTGCTTTCCAGATTGAGATACTTGGCTGTCAGGTGGAAAAAAAATCCTTGTTGTGGCAACATCAGTCCTTTGATCACAGATGCTCATTTCCATGACGACATAAATCTGTCTTTGTTGTGCACCATCCAAAACCTTCGGGAATCATTGATTTTCAACAGGAATGCCTCTTCTATCCATTCCCGCTCTGAATATTTTATCTCCACCGCTGGAAGTACTCTATGCTTAACACACCTCTAACACAGTCCAGCAGGAACAGAGGGTGCTCACAAAGGCTCGACAAAGAGGTGAACGTCAGCCAGATAATTAAGAAAACAAATCATGAGGAAAAACTGAAACAAAACAGACTCCTCTACACACTGCAGAGGAAAAAAGCCACACTATTTGCATTTCAGGCGCCCAAAGCGGGGAATAAACAGCAGTTTTTGGAGCGTGACATGTTAAACACATTGCCTGTTGGCTACAGCCGTGCCAAACAGCTTTGTGAAATACCCCGTTCAGTGTTTGGAGATGCTGAGAATGGCTTTTTAACCATTTGCGAACCAGACACAAGCCTGCCCGACTGAAGTGAAACTGAGTGTCATTTCATGAGAGAACAGTCCGCTGGATTAAAATGAATACTGATCAGCTTCACGTGTGCAGCTGAATCACTGGAAGCAGCTGTGGAAGCACAGGTAGGGCATTTCAGGGGTAATGGGATGTTGCAGGTGTGTTAAACTGCTTGTTTGTGAATTAGTCATGGCGGGTCGAAGCGCAGAGCGGTTGGTTGGCTTGGCAGAGCTTGGGGCCAATACAGGGGGGATGGAAAACAGGGAGCAGGTTACAGTGACGCAGTGCCACATGAAAGAAATTTATAACCAAGCACGAAGGAAGGAAGGAGGGATGGAGCAGCACGGGGGGGACGTGTTTGGGTTTTTAAGACCTCAGGGAAGCCGAGGAGTTTTGTGATGGCTGGATACCTGGGACCCCTGGATTCATTTCACAGTTTCAGAGAAAATAAAACGGCGCCGCGGGCACACCCTCTGGTCGTGTTGATGTTCCTCCTCAGGCCCCGTAGAAATGTTTACCATATGGAAAAACAGTCACCTCAGAGGTTCACAACCGGGATCCTGACACAGCAAGAGACACAGAAGAAGAAGAAGAGTGAGAGGGAAAGAAAGAGGAGAGGGGGAGGGTTGGGGGAAGCTTTGGGAGCTGTGATGATGGGAGGCAAGACAGGAGGGGAGAGGAGAAGTGGAGCAGGGAGGCCTGGAGCTGGAAAAGTGGTGTACACGCAAACGGAAAGCTGCATCACAGGGGAGCGAGAGGGCGGCAGGGAGAAGAGACGGAAGAGAAGGAGGAAGAGGAGGAAGGTGGAGGAAAAAGCTGATGGGGGGGGGAGGAAGTACTGGAGTACAGCACTATAATTATCCTGATTGAGATTAACTTTAAATACCCTTGAATAAAAGCATCATCTCATGGACGGCGGCTGGGGCCCACTATGACTCATCTGGAGAGGGAGTTTAAAACACTGATACATCTTACAGCAGCAGCACCAACACTCCAGGCCTGACTACTCCTCAGAGACACTGTCCATTTATACTCCATCTACATCCTTACAATGGAGTGGAGGTAATAATAAGGCTTCTTCACACACTCTCACACACAGAGGCAAACTTGAACTCACACATGCACATCAGTCTCATAGACTTAGACACACTCCGAGTTGGTGAGGCGACTCATTACCTCTCCCTGTCGGTGAAGGAGGAGGAGGTGCTGTGCAGCGTCTGCCGGCTGTCCTCCGAAGCGAGGGAGCGAGGGAGTGCGAGGGAGAGTGGGGGGGCCACGCCACGGGAAAGCGGGGGTGGATGCTGGGAGCAGCTGCGATCGTAACTGGGAGAGGAGGATAGTGACACAGATAGATGGAGGGAGAGGAGAGGAGGTGGTAGAAGGCACAAAATCAGAGAGACACGTGGAAAAGGGATAGAGAGTGAAGGACGGGGAGAGTTGGTGAGGGTGGGAGACAGATGAGAGGAAAGAGAAAGGTGGGAAGAGACGGGAATTAAGGAAAAAAGAGACCAAGAAGAAGAGGGACAGGAATAGAAACAGAGATGAAAGGACTCAAAGAAAAGTTGGGAGTTTGAGAGAGACAGATAACAGTAAAAGAAGGTTAGAGAGGGAGAGAGCAGGACATGAGAGAGAGGGTGAAATTAAGGGAGACAGACAGAGACACAGATAAGGAAAAACAGCAGAATAAAGAGAAAAGAGAGGAGGGGGAGTGAGAGACGGAGAAACAAAGTCAGAGAGCATCAAGAACAGCCGAGCCATTTAGCATCAGCGAACACATTACTCTGCCACTGTGAGAGAGAATTAGTGCACTCATCGGACTCATTAAAACGCTGTCAGGGGGGAGAGGGAGGCAGAGCGAGAAATGGGGGAAGGAGACAGGGGGTGGGAGTCAGAAGGGGTGAGGCGGGCAGGATGCAACAAGGCGAAGACATGGGCAGAGGGGTGACGCATTGCCGGGGTGAAGACACAGTCAAGAGTCACGGGTTCAGGCTCTTAAGAATACTCAGACGCACAACAAAGCTGTTCTCGCAGCCATAAAAGCCATCCTGCAGCCTCGTCTTCCCTCAGCAACACCTGTCTTCCTCTGGCTGACTCTTCTCTCCATATGCACACGCACACACACATATATACACACAAACATCGTCACGCTTGATAACATTAGCCACACTGACGATTTTAGGGCTGGGAAAATCACTGAGCACATATGCCGCTCTTCTATAATCATAATGAACTGGACGGTGGCCAATTTCCACTATAGGCTATCATTTCAGTCCATCTGTACCCCCCTCTCTACACTCTCTCCATCTAACACATGGCATTATTTACACATTTATGACACTGAGGCACGAGCCAGTCTATAGAGAGGGGGCTGCTGCCATGTCTCCAGTTTTGAATTCCCTGCCATTCTCACTTTCATAAGGCCACTTTGCAACCACCAGCAGCAGCGTGGGGTTTTCCTCCATCAGCGGTGGGGGCCAGCGGAGTAAGTTATCGAAACAACAGCGAAGGCCGGTCTCAGGAACAGAGAGAAAAGAGGGTTTATCGTGTATCAGCTCACGGCATGCTGGAGGATTATCTGTGGATCAGCAGTCGGACTGGCGGTGCTGGGAGAGATAGGAGACTGGTGAGGGAGATAAGAGGAGCACCAGCTGTGCAAAGACAGGCAGTGTTAGAGCAAGGCGACGGTGATAACTGGAAGTAAGCGAAGAACCTGAAGGAAGACAGGGAACACAGGTATTCAGAGACAGAAAGAGAGGAAGAAAAAAAAGTAAAAAAAAAAAAGAAGAAGAAGAAGGAAAATCCCTGGGAGGCGAAGGGAAGGGAGGCCCAAGTGGGAGGAGGGAGGGAGAGCGAGGGGAGATAATGTAGGAGAGTGGGAGCGAAACTGAGATTAAGAGAGAGTATGAAAAATAGATATGAAGGGGAACAAATTCAGATTCAGGCAATGAAATGAAAAATTATGATACAATAGAAATGTGGGTAAGATGAGCAGATAGGGGAATTACAGTAAGGAGGAGGAGAGGAAAAGTGTAAATGGGTGAGAGCGGAAAAGGAGATTGACAAAAAAAAAAGAGTTTGATATGGGGAAGAGAAAGAGAGGGGAGTCCCAGGGGTCAAATAAACTAGGTGTTATTGGTTTGATCAGTAATGCGTGGAAGTGCTCCACTACATCACATAGATGACTCCCCATTTCCAGCTAATGGCCATGTGTGCAGCGAGCACTTCCTGCGAGGACTGAAACATACACAGAAACCCACCAACCCAGAGGTTTAATGGCTGTTAAAGCACACTGACACCAGTGACGCCATGTTATTGCTCGAGCCTGTGAGCCAACAGATCTGTTTCCTGCCTCCAGTTCCATTCTAATGGCTATAGCGAATGTTTAATCATTGCAACTCTAATGGCACTAAATGACACATCTGTGCCAACTGTGACTTTCAGGAGCACAAGTGTTGTTAATAAAGCCATTAGTAAGCAATTACTCAGCACTCGCTTTAAGGAGGAAATACTGTATGTGGACACATTACGTAATCATAAACAACAGGCGAGCAGACCAGTGTGCACATGCAAACACATCTGAAACTATCAGGGTCTTATCTTCATCTGGCATCTTCATAAATCCCTGCACTTCCCTTCTTTCATCTTGACCCATCAGTGGGTAATAATGGGGCTAGTCTTTAATTTTAGCAGTTCCCTCAGCCCCATTTTTCAAAACACAGAACACTCCAATCTCTTAACACGAATGCACAGCCCTAACTCAACTCTTGTCAGTTGTTCCCAATATATTTTGCCACCTAAAGGTCGAGTGTGTAGAATTTAGTGGCATCTAGCAGTGAGGACTGCAGATTGCAACCAGCTAAAACTTCCCCTGGTTAGAATTCCTTCAGTGTTCACTGTTGAGGAGTTGTTGTTTTTTACCAAGAGCCAAATTATCTGCAGAGGTCTCTCCCTCTCCAAAACACCTGCACAAGGTGATTCAAACTGCTACAAACACTTGATAAAATGGTTTCACGTTAGAAATCTGTTTCTCCTACACTGTTCGTCATGTCGGAGAAGAGTCACAAGCTCAGCACCTGCTGATGCATGCTCAGCTTTTTTTTTCTGATAACATAAGATCAAGTCATTAAGCAGGTTTTTACCACGAGCTGAATTATCCCTAGAGGTCTCTTCCGCTTCAAAACAAATGGACCCAGTGATTTAAACCTGTAAAAACACTGAATAAAGCAGTTTCATGTTAAAAAATCAGCGTTAGCAGGAACTGCTAACTACAGTGGCCAACGCAAAAACACTGATAGTCCTATCTGGAGCCAGTGTTTGGTTTGTCCTTTCTGGGCTACTGTAGAAACATTGGCGCAACATGGCGATCTCAATGGACGAGGACCCGCTCCCTATGTAGATATAAACGGCTCATTCTAAGGTAACAAAAACACAATTACTCTTACTTTCAGGTGATTATGCACTAAAGAAAACATACGTATTATATTATATCCCATTACTGCCAATGTATCTCCCTAAATTCTACACACAAACTAAGCTCAGTCTACCCGTGACTCATCCTCGGTGTTTGAATATGTCTATGGATTATGACTAAGTCAACAAAAGAACGATTAATCCCTCTAAGATTATTTTGATGCTGAAGAAGTATAATATCCAGCAAATCACATGAAAAAAAGCAACAACTAAAGTAAAGTCTGACAAATGAACTCACTTTTGTGTAGCAGAAATATGTTTCTTGTGCTTTCCTATCTTGATGATCATCTCGTGACCCCTTAGGGGGTCCTGACCCCCAAGTTGGGAACTTCTGTTTTACATAATCAACAATCGACCTCAACACATCTGTGCTTTGAGTAAGATGCATTGTTCTTTTAAAAAAATCACCTTTCTCAGAGCCAGGAGGTTAACAAAATGCTTTAACACAAAGCACCTCATTTAACCTCAAACTCTCAGTCTTAAAGAGTCCAATTTAGAAATCCAATTCCATTATATTAAAGGTGTAGTGTGTAGGATTTAGTGGCATCTGGCTGTGAGGTTGCAGAACTCAAACTTCTCCCATGTGCCAAGCGGTAGGAAAACTACAGTAGCTGAAACCAAAATGTGAATGGCCCTATCTTAAACCAGTGTTTGGTTTGTCCGTTCTGGGCTACTGTAGAAACAACATGGCGGACTCCGTAGAGAGGACCTGCTCTGTATGTATACATAAACAACTCATTCTAAGGTAGAGAAAACATGATTCTTATCTTCAGATGATTATACACTTGAGAAAATATATCCTGAATTTATATACCATTCCTGCCAATAGATGCCCCTAAATCCTACACATGGGACCTTTAAGCGAGGCATCTTGTATTGAGGCTCTGCATCTCGCTGTGTGTGCTCTTAAAATGAGAAAATGTCAAATCCACATACTTTGCCATTGGAAAAAAAAACCTTTGACTGAGAAGAATCAGTGCTGCACACCTGCTGTGAGCCAGGTCTTTAGCTCATAGAGGAAAAGTTTGCTCATCATTCACTCTTATTCAGCAATGCCCTTTTTATATTATGCGGCTACACACACACACACACACACACACACACACACACACACACACACACATACACACACACACATCATATTTTAGAAGGAGAAAGTTTGTGTTCCTACCAGAGTTTGGCTGTAATGACGACTGCCGTCAGGATGAGCAGCGAGGAGATGGTCACGGTGACGTAGAACTGAGGGTCCACTGTAACACACACACACATACACACATACAAATACTCGTGCAATTACCAATCTCAGACCATGACCGTGTATAATTGTATCCAGAACAAGAGAAGAAATCAATGAAGCCAGCTGAAACATGAAATTGGATGTGCGAGACGCTGGCCTCCAACTATAACACCAATCCCATGACGTCTTCTCTGTATCTTGCATTTTGACAGCGGCCAATTCCTCCCTGTGAGTGATGAGAACTTTATTAGGCATTCCCCGCCACAGACACAGCCGGCTGCACGCAGCAGCCTTCACCCTGGTGACAGCTAATTCCCTGGAGGACTTGTGGTATGTGTGTGTGCTCACATGGCCACCTTTATTTAGAAATCCCTCATGTGCACGTCCTGATGCCCACCTTCCTCAGGCTCCGTCTCCTCCGCCTCCGTCCCTCCATCCTCCACTCCCTCCTGGTCCTTAGACTCCAGCGGTGCCTCCTCCCGGGGCTGCACGCTTGCAGGCCAGTCTGACTTGGCGGTGCTTGCCTCCAGCTGGTTCCCATGCTGGTGCAGGGGGTCAGTTTCCTGGCTGGAGAGGAAGTGGTAGGTCTCTTCCTCCAGAGGCTGCGTGGGACCCCAGTCCACCGCCCACAGAGGGGTGGGTGTGACCTGGGCCGTGACGGACAGCTGGACAGACAGGGCGTCCACCTGCTCCTCGCCCTCGCTGTCGTCACGGTTACAGGTGGAGGGCTGTGTCACCAGAGCAACCAGGAGGAGGGAGACGAGGCAGCGGAGGGCGGTCAGTCGTGCGACAGGAGAGATGGAGCTGGAAGAGAAGTGGAGGAGAAAGAATGAGAGGTGGAGGAGTGACACAGAAGTTATCTGAGAAAATGTGGTGTCCACAGGCGTCCTGCACGACCTCATCAGCCCAGAAATTGATTCTTATGCCAGCCATCACTCAGAGTGACATTTTATGTATCTGCACCCCATACATCCCTCCTTCACCTCAGTTACTATCCATCTTACCATCTCTCCATCGCTTCGCTCTGTTCACTGAGACTCCGCTCCTCCGATCATCTCTCTCTGTAAGATAGGACAGAGGGGCAGGAGAGAGATAGATAGAGAGGGAGAGAAAGGGGAGGGTCCAGCTTTTTTTCTCCTTCTTTTATGTTGCCAGATAAAAACCATGTAAACATAGACACCAGCAAAGAGTATTGGCAGAACGCCAACTCTGTCATTTAAAAAAAGAAAATCATTCACAGACTCCCCCAGGCTTTTAAATTTAACGCTCAATTATGCGCCACATGTTTATCCAGGATCCACATCTGCATTGAAAAACACCCAGAAGTACATACTCATTGTCTGTTCTGCTCTCTCACACACAATTACAGTGCACACACCTGAGCAGCACAGCGCATTAATCATCATTAGAAGCGTCATGCATGGAGCCAATACTCTATATGGCACTTTGAGCAGAGAGAGGCAACTTCCCGTCCACAAACTGCTGCCTAAATGCCACAGAAATGTCACTTAAGAGACACGCGAGCGCACCGGGAGACGGACATAGAGACACACACACACACACACACACACCGACACATATCAGTTATCATGCCTACCTCTGGCAGTGGAGAGAGGGAATGAGAGAGGGAGACAGAGAGAAAGGGGGAGATACAGAGAGCAAGTGAGAGGAGGAAAAAAAAGCATCGGTTGCCTTAGCGACTGAGACATGTAGAGTCTGCTAGAGTAAGAGAGGGGAGAGAGAGCGATGTAGGGAGGGCAAGAGACTGTAGGAAAGAGATTTAAATGCTAATTACGTGTTGTTTTTTTTTAAATAAAAAAACTGGTTCAATTAAATGGACGCAGAGGAAAAGAAATGAATTTGACGAGGCAAACAGAAATGATACTGGGGACGACATTGGTAAGCTCATTGTAAAGGCTGGAGGTTAAAAAACTCTTCAATTATGTTTACAAAAACAGGCAAGGACACCCCAGAGAGAAAGAGACAGACAGCAAAGAGGAAGAAGAAGAGGAGGGCAAGGAATAAAGATTGGAATAAAATTTCATTTACATTCATTTAGACAGGTTGCTCCGGCAGAGCAGGGTGATGAACTGGTGTTTGAAGAAGAGTCAGGGTCAGGTTGAAATAAAAAAGAGACAACAAGAGATGCAAATTCTGGAGGTGAGAGTCACAGGGTGACAGCTTTATTGTATGTGGAAATAATATTTACATAGAAAACAATCTGCCTATCACTCACACACATACACACACACACTCACTGTCTCCATCCATACGCTCCCCTCTCAGACACTCAGTCTGTCACACTTCGCTCCCCTGCACCCTCCTCCGCTGTCACTACGCTCCCACCCTCTCATTTCCTCTTCATGGCTGCAGGCCGTGGTGTCCTCAGCATGAGAAACCAGCACTCACTGGAGAACGCAGCGCAACCACGAGCCAGACCCTCCGTCCTCCGCACCACCAGACCGTCCGTCTTGTCCTTCATTGTTGTCACCATCATCCTCGTAATCTAAATTTGACAAGGAGGTCACTAGGATTCGTCACAACATGCATCATCTGGAGCGAACACGATAGTATGAGTCTGCAATTTCACGCTTTCTCATTAAACGTGCCAGTCAGTAAATGAAGACATGAAAATGTGTGAAATTGCAGTGTGTGTGTGTGTGTGTGTGTGTGTGTGTGTGTGTACCATCAGTCTCCTCATCATCCTCTGTGTCCCCCTCCGACTCCAGCAAGCAGGACTCCAACCGACTGTCTCTCTTCGCTGTGACATCACCCCTTTCAACATTCACACCACAAATAATTAAACACCTAATATCAATCGAAGTGTGTGTTAAAATCAGTTACACTCATTAGCACCTTATAAATCCCAGTATAGATTTTGAATTAGCAATGCAGTTGACCTTGGAAGAGTTATGCAAATAAGAAACATAATTGAGCAGTTTAAAATCTTTTTTATCTGAGTGGTGTTGATGTGTACTGCGCCCACCTCTGCTTCGCAGAACTGGGGAGCTGCTCCCATACAATGAGGTCATGACCTCCGGTGACCCACCGGTGGTCTCCGCTCCCTGTGGTCCACGCCGCAAAGCAGAGGATTCTGGGGGCGTCGGGCCAGGTCAGAGAGGCCAGGTAGCGGCACTGGGGCAGAGAGAATACTAGAAGGAGGAGAGGGAGACGGAGGTCAACAGAGGCAAACAAAGTGCTTTTGATTTGGTCTTAAGTCCTGATTGTGCTGTCACTCTCTCAGAGTGGAGCGGGGTTACTTCTGGTTGCACTTGGTTTGCTCAGCGACTCACAATTTAGCGAGCTCTCTCCATTCGCCAGATCATAGCAGGAGCCAATTAGGAGGCCTCCTGTCTGGTGAACACAATCTGTTACCCCAGTGATGCTGTTGTGATTGGTCAGTCTGGACATGGCTCCTGTGATAATTGGACAGATGTTAGGTGGAAGGATTATGCAAATGTTCCTTCATCTACCTTCCTTTTTCAATCATCCTGGCACGCGTGCGCGCACACACACACACACACACACACACACACACACACACACACACACACACACACACTTTCCACTCCATTCCACAGCTCACCAGTCCTCCAGTGCAGGATCTTGAGCCAGGCTCGACCATAAGCCAAAAACACCCTGTCCCCTCGCGGGCTGAGGGTCAGACGTCCGCCCGGCTCCCCTCCGCAGCCCGTCACCTGGTCGCCCCAGTGGTGAAGCAGCCTCAGGGGGTCTCGATCCGAACACCGGTTCTCCCACACACACACCCCTCCCTCGGCTGAACCGCTGAACACCAGCGGACCCTGAGACTGTGGAGGGCATAGGAGGCATGGTTGTCATGGTGATCTGAGTCTTTACCCAGTGTGTGTGTGTATGTGTGCGTGTGAGAGAGAGATAGAAACACACAAAAAGAGAGAGAGAGTGTATGTATGTTTGTGTAAATGGAAAAGAAGTGTGAACAGTTTCAAAATGTATGTTTCTGAGCCGCTGCTGGTTATAAATGGATTGTGCGCTTTGCATGATAAACAACAAAGAGGATGACAATGATGCGCCACGCTTTAATGCTGTAGGCATATTTTCGTGATTGCAAATTGAAAAAAAAAAAATGTGCACATGCAGCTCTGGATTTCAATATTCATGAAAAGGCTTTTTAGCTCAAAATATGTACAGTATGCTTTCTAAAACTGGCCGAGCTCCACGGCTTACATCTCAACAAATATCTTTGATTTCCATTTGAAAGCAATAAACAAGGAAAGCTTCTGTGAGGATAAGAGCGCGAAAATATAGTCGTTAGATTTTCTAAAGAAAGGCTTTTTTGACAAATTAATAATCAAGAGTTCTAACACTACTTTAGACAGCTTCTACACAGAGAGAAAAATCTGCGTGTTTTTTTTTTTTTTGTGCCAGCCGTTAAAAATAGGCTGAGCATCCTCAGTGTGGACAGCACATCACATAGGTGTGACCCACCCACCTGGACGGAGGTGACTGCTTCCTGGTGAGCGTTGATTGACTGGCAGTTTTCGAAAGTGTGCCAGCTCCAGGCTTGAACTTTCCCCCCGTCTGAGGGGTGACAGAGTGTGAGGTTAACGTGTGCTGACAGGCGGCTGGCAGTCATTATTGTTGGTCACGGTCGACCCACCTGAGCCTGACTGCCTAATCTGTGTGCCTCCATCTCTCCGATTCGGCCCAATAGCCCCGTGCTACACTCACTAACTCGCTGGCAGATGATGCCTACGTATTAGTAAAGATGTCTCCTTCAAAGCACATGCATGTACAGAGGCCGATAGAAATACAAATATGATGTGATGCCACAGTGCCTATCTCCAATTATTCTGCTCACTGTGTCACAAACTCGTTCCACACAGAAACACACCTGATCCAGTGATGATGTAGCCATCGTCCTCTGGCACGAAGCAGAGTGCAGTCACAGCGTTGAACGTGTAGACAGATTTAACACACTGCCCTGGAGGGAACAGGAAAATACTAATTTAGCTGACAGAGCACAGACCACCAGTCACACAGGCATACATTGATTACGATGCATAAACACACACACATACGTTGCCCAGACAGAGCCCCGAGGCTCTGTCTACCTTAATATATGCAGTGTATGTATATCTGCGTGTGTGTGTGTATGTTTGTGTGGTTAAGCGTACCAATGCTCAGGGCCCAGATCTTCACATAGCAGTCTGCCGAGCCACTCAAAATAAACCTCTCCTTGTCGGACAAAGACAGGGACCAGGCTAGTGAGAGGGCAAACACAGACAGAAGAGAGGGAGGGGACAGAGGAGGAGGAAGAGGAGGAAGGAATTGGGATCAGAAAAAGAGAGAGAGAGAAGAGGACAAAAAAGATTAAGCTGAGAGGAAGCTGTAAATAAGTGATGATGTAAAAAAATGGGACAGACTGCAAGGAAGAAGCAAAAAGAGAATAGTCATAATTTATGAACATAAACAAGCAATTAGTGTACGAACAGAGTGTGACTATTAGTTCAGCTGCATCATCTATGCACCGCACTTCTCGACTCGGTATTTTAAGTTGGGGAGGCAGGTGGACAGGGAGTGTAGGAGGAGAGCTGGGGAGGGCGTTGGAGTTCAAGTGATGGAAGGCTGCCTGCTCCAGACAGACAGTGAACTCTCTAAAGTGTCTGCTGAGGTTATCTCTCACTGGGGCTGATCTGATGAACTGCTCCTATAATTACCAGACCGCAGGACACCGGCATTACTCAGCTGTAGTCGGCGCACATGTAAAGACGTGGATGTATGTGTGTCCTCACCCAGCCTCTTGCAGTACTCAGGGGGAGGCGCAGACAGACAGGTGACCCCACCAGTGTGACCCCCCAGGTTCTTGTGCTCCGTTGCCGTGGGAACGTGCCACACCTTCACCGTCGTGTCTCGGCTTCGAGGGGGGGGAAGACGTGCAGAGTGAGAAAGAGAGGGTGCAGGAGGGCGGGGAGTGAGAGAAGGTGAAAACAAGCAAAGTTAAAAGCCGCTCGACATAAATCGCGAGAGATTTGCGCCGAGCCATCGGGGGCGGGGGAAGAAAAACAAATATGTCAGACAGCGAGGGAGAGAGCGGGAGCATATTAAGTGATAAATTAGGTGAAATGTTCACTTTGCACATCCATTATGCAAATCGGGGCTTCTCTCACTGCTTTACCTTCCAGAAACCACCAGGTTGTCAACAGCAACCACACAGGTGACGATGTCATTGTGACCCTCCAGCAGCCTCAGGCGAAACTTTGCCTTCTCCCAGGACGATTTGAGGGATGCAAATTCAGCTTCTGTAAAGGAAATGATTTGTCCAATTAGCAGTGTTGACTCATCAGCACCCCAGCTTGTTAATCTACACAGTTCTTCAATATGGATTAGTCTGCCACTATGAAGCGTGGGGCTAATTTAGCTCCAAGGATGCAAAACGTGGGTCCTGTCTTCGGGGAAGCGAATGCAGCCAGTTGGTTTTAATACTGGCAGCCACATGAGCTTGTTAGGACTCCTCGAGGCGTAATCTGATTTTAGATGTCAAATTAGGGCACCGCCTTGTGCTTTTAACTGCCTGGGATAAAGTGTGATAATAATTTTATTAATTAATCCCACCTTCCCGTCGCAGTTGCTGCTCCTCGTCAAAGTCTGAGCAGCCTCCTGGCACGTCTCGGCAGTGATCTGACACTCTGGCCGGCTCTGTCCCTTCCTGCTGTCTGCCTATCTCTGCTCCCCCTCCCGTTTCCCTCTGCCTGGCAGCCGGCACTGGCGTTGCTTGAGCTTTGGACTCCTCTTCTCCCTTAAGGATCTTGGAGGCTGGAGGCGTTTGTGATGGAAGGGCCTCAGGGGCATCGTCCCTGTGCCAGTGCAGAAAAGCGAGAGCTGAATGAATAATCGAGATGCAAACAGCACGCGGCATCCTCAGTGACACTGGGCATACCTGTAGAGGATCTGAGAGTGCCACACAAACAAATACAGCACTTCTTAATGAGCTTCTAGTCTGTGTATTAGAAGGAGTGTTTCATTCAATTTGATGTTAATAGCCACACATGCTGATTTTAATCATCTGCACAAAGCCCTGAGGGGCTGTAATATGGAGAATGACATCCCTGAGTGATGTTTACATGATACGTTATGAACACGGGAAAGTTCCCATTTTACTAAAGTGTGACAGTATTTGACCTCCAGTGTGTTTGGATAGACATACAAAAAAGATCAAAGGCTTCAAAGTGAATGTTGTTGCTTTTGAAGAATTATGCTCCTCTCCATCTGCCCCCTCTTGCTGGTACCTCTCCCTCACTTCCTTACACTTGTCTTTTCATCTTCTCCTTTTTTCCGTCTCCCACAATCCCCAGAGTTTGCTGCGGGCCAGAAAGCTGCAGCTGAAGCTCAGCCAATCTGGAACGCAGCTCCGCCTTCCTGGAGATCTGAGAAGGAAGAAGGCACGAGATTGGTTGTAAACCAAAGCCATCTAAAACCACAAGTTGTTTATATGCACACACCAACATACTCGTCCTGTCTTGATTTATTAGACTGCAACAGGCAACGCACGCCGTACTCCTGTCGAGAGTTGTGAGTTATGAAAGATGCATGAATGAGTGGATCAGGCCGGTCAACTTGACATAAAGTGGCTGTTAAAGGAGCAATCCACCAGTTTTACACATAAAGGTACACCATTTAAATTGAGAAAACACTTATACGACTCTAGTGGAGCTTTGTTAAGTCTGAGAGAAAAAACGCTGATGATAGTAATAGTGATCTGATCAGGGTTATCTCTGCTTGGAGACAGTACAATTTATCACTGAAACTGGGGACAAAGAGTCTGAAAATATTTGGGCATTTAGCCTGCAGGGACAGTCCAATAAAGACAGGACTGCATTGTGTTCTGGGAAATGTAAGGTCAAATATTTGACCCTTACTGGAAACTAAGTCAGGATGTCTGCCTCTTGACCAATAAAATAAATAAATAAAAATCTGTTTATTGTGAGTAGTGTTTAGATATTCCACTCATTAGCAATACCTCAGCTTAAAAATACTCATTCGATGGAAAAACACCTGGATATAAATAAATAAAATGTAAAAGTACAGAAGTAAAAGCATCAAAAGCAAAAGTACTCTTTGGGCAGCACAGTAATCACTGTTTGTATACTATTACATTATTAAATTATCATTATTAATGCATAAGCACCATTTTTATTTGGTGACTGTTTTGGTTTGGAGTAATTTTAGTAAGAATAGTCTGCACTATTGGGTAGTTTAATCTGTAACATTACACTGTATTTTAGAAATGTATCCTATATTTTCTATGTAAAACTTAAACCTGAAAAGTAACACGTAAACTTATCTGTCAGCAGTATTGGGAGGATTACTTTTAAAACATATTCCACAATTCCACAACAGATTACTGAATACACGCCCTAAAAATGTAATTTGCGATGTATTCGATAAGATTACCCAAATTAAGTGACATATTTTCAATACTTTGGATTAATTTTGGAATATTTCAAAGTCGTCTTGTTGAGCTCATTTGTCCGAGTCTTACATTTCCATGCCTAAAACACAATGTCAGCAGCATCCTGGCTGTCCATCTCTACCGCCGCACAAATGGTTGCACTTTTTTTAAAAATCTGTTCATGTAAAATTTGTGCCACAATAAATTTTAGAGCAAATAAAACGAATCACTAGATGTGCTCTCTTTAATCCACTGCTCATTTATATTCACTGCTCATTATTATCCACTTCTGATTATTATTATTATTATTATTTATTGCCTTTCTTGTATTTTTGTACTTTATTTTGCATGCCTAGTTTTTAAGTTTTAAGTTTAATTTTTGAAATTTTTGATCTGACTCTTTCTCTTTGACTGCTGTAACATTGTAATTTCTCAGTTGTGGGATCAATAAAGGTGTATCTTATCTTATCCCTTATCTTAAGCAAACGAATCTAATTTAAAGACAGTAATTGCATTCAGAGTACCACCAATTTAAACTGTAAAGGAATACAGTCACTCATATTTTGTATTTTAAATACACAATGCCAATAAATGTAGTCATGCAAAAAGTGAAATAAAAATTCTAAAATGTAATGGTATTAAGTAGCATAAATGGAAATACTCAAGTTAAGAACAAATTCTGCAAATAAAAAGTACTTAAGAGGATAGTTCAGATTGTTTGAAGTTGGACTGTATAATACTCATCCATAAACAGTATATAACATACAGTAAATGTCAGTCGGCCCCCAGTTTACAGAAGCAGGCTTGAGTTCGACATGGAAGCTAAATAATGTCTGCTGTGGAGGGGTCAGCGACAAAACGTATTTTAGCCACCTAAAATAAAAGCAATATGAGTTCAAGTGTCTGCTATATGAAGTTTATTTTTACTGCTTTACCTTAATGTCAGGCAGACTCCATTAAGAAAAACAGTGATTTAATGTCATTGGACGCAGGAGCTGCTGATTTAAAGCTGTCTGGATCTGTTAGTTTGTTTGTTATAGTGTGACTTTGGTGTTTAAAAGGGTTAGTTTGTATTCACCAAAGTCACACAATAACACTAACTAACTAACTGAAGCAGCGGTAGACAGGTCTTGTATTCAGTGAGCTTTAATTACTGTTTATGTCAATGGAGTCTGGAGGCTTTGAGAGAGAGAGCATTGATGGGGAACTGAAGTCGTTAATGGCTTCCCCGTCAGAGGGGGCTGTGTGACCGAAAGGCAAAATGCTGAAAATATAATATAGCACACACTTAAACTGATATTGATTTTTTAGGTGGCTAAAATACAAGTTGTTGCTGACCCCTCCACAGCAGTACATTCCTTAGCTTATATGTTGGACCCAAGCCTGCTTCTCCAAACTTGGGGTATGCTGACTGACGATGCTAATACAACCCCACTTCAACAGATCCAAACTATCCCTTTAAGAATAGTACTTATTGATGTATCACTGCTGCTTTTGAGTCTCCAAACTTTATGCAAAAACACTTTTAAAATCCACTAACTTTTCACCCCAAAATGTAAAATCTGTCTCTGTGTAACTTTACTAAGGAGATAATCCATTGCAAATAAAATGTAATGTAACTTTTCATTGTGTTACTTCTGTTTTGCAAGGATTTAATGGTTAGTTATGGGTCATTTTATGATGCACTACAAATTCAAGGAAGGAAAGGAAATGCAACTTATTAACAGAAGCACTACACCAGTAACCTTCATCATCACTACAAAATGAGCTGTACAATATAGACGTGTGCGACACCACTGTATGCATGTATGCTCTTGTTTCCAATTAGGGGCGACAGTGGTATAGGGCAGAGTAGTGAAGAAAAAAGACACAGTTGTAGGGCATGGCATTAACTTATAGAATTCAGATTCTGCCCTTTAACATACTGAGGCTCTCCTGAAGTTCCTGATAATTATTTTTTCTGATGCTCTACGTGACAAGCTTCTGATCTCCCAGACTCCTAGGGCGAAAGCTGTCAAATTAATTATTCCACCATTATAATTTATTCATGTTAATCACATATTTTTCTTCACTATGACATCAACACTGTTATTCCTAGTTTAAGATGCCTTGCTTCATAACTTTAAGTAGCATCACAGAACACCATGAAAAAACATCATCTTTATTTAACCATGTGAGCCTGGCTACTATGTGCCAGATCTGATGCACTGTAATACTTCAGTGGTGTATGAATATGCAGCTCTACTCTACTGAATGTTGTTGAAGATGTAATGTCTTATTTGGGCTGAATGTGTGTTTGCTCCGTAGTAAAGGCTGCAGTTATAACCTGGCTATTGTCACACCTGGGGGAAATCTATTCAGGATTTGCAGGAGTTACACAGGTTACACACGCAGTTCACACTGGGACAGAAAGGCAGATGAAGTGTTTTCTGTACCTTGAATCTCTCCTCTGGGGTAAGACTGATTTTTATTTCCAGATTTCCAATCTGTCTCAACTTCTTCTGCAGCTTCCTCACCTCCCCCATCTGGAGCTCTGGGCTGAAGCGCCGCGGGTTAACTACTCTTTAAACTGACTCACAGTTTGTTAGGAAGGGTTAAAGACACGACATTGTCTTTAAATGAAAAGTCTGGACTGGTTAAAATCAGTAAAAGATGTATCAGACGGTTCAGCGGTGCCCTGTTGAGCAGAGACGTGTCGCCGGATGTTGACAATGAATAAGACGTGTATAACTGTCCTTACAGCGACACCATGTGGACGCTTAGAGTATCGCATGCAAAAACGGCTAACAATAAATATATTACAGTCGGCTACATCGACAGTTTTTACGGGTATTCATTAAGGCAGACATGTTTTTGTACGGTTTTATGTGTTACGTGCAGTATATGTACAAAATAAAAGTATAACTGACTAAAAGTTACTCTATCAAGGACACTAACTCTGTGCTGCCTTCATGTACTATTCCACCAGCTCGTATTTTCTAATGTCCAATCTTAATAATTAAGAATGAATACATGGATACTACTACTACTTTTGTAGGAGCCATGAATTAATTTACAAATTAATGGATTTTGTAAGATTAGTAGGATTAATTAGTTTTGGAATGGTTTATATTTTTGTATTGTTAAAAGTTTTTGGTTAGTGTTTCGGGATATTCCCCTGAGACCTGAACTTTCGTTTGGTATGCATATTTAATTTCTCCTAACTATTTTGGGATTAGTAGGGCCTGATAATATTAAACACTGTCAAAGCTAATAAAGTCCCAATGTCTTCACATGAGCATTTTCTAATCAACAGTGTCTTAGCTTGTTGCAGTTGTTAAAATTGGCCAAATTCGTTGCCATATCAAACTACAAACATTAATGATTATAAATAAACAAGTTTCAATAATCAAATCTGATCAGGTTTCGGACCATGTCCACTCTTGTGTAGGGATCAGCTGCAGACTGACTTGGCAGAGATGGCTGCTCTTACCATGTGCTCTTACTGCCACTAGATGGGACAAAATAGTGTCCACAGACAAGGATAACAGGTCTAAGTTAAGTAGAATGGAGTATAAGATCAAGTAAACCTAAAATGCGATGTCCTCATATGAGGATACAGGGTCTCAGGAGGATATTATGGATAGAGGCGGTGACATTTATAATCTATTCATAGCATCTCATCTTTTTAGTCGGAGAGAGGGTGAGTGGTGCGCCTTATTTTTTGTTGACCGCACTTTTATTTGTTCACTGTGATCATTTTAATCATAAGGTTGTGCGCGTTATAAGTTGATTCCTTTTCATTACTACATTTATTTTACATATTTTTAGATCTCAGAAAATCTTTTGTTGGCCTGTAAGACAAGTTAACCAGGCCCAGTCTCAGCCTCTGAGCAACTTTTAGTTTGTTTCCTGCAAAAAAAAAAAAAAATCATAAACAGGCCAACTTTTTAAAATTTGTTCTTATTCCTAAAAACAAGTTTGTTAAAACAAGTGCGACTGGAGTTACTCTAAAAAAGGTTGTGCTGACATTGTTCTTTCATACAGAATGAATTCTGCATGTTTCGGTTCCGTCTTGAATTTAATTAATCTCATATTGAAAAAATGTCCACAACTTTCTCTTCCCACATTAGCATGGTGGAAGTTCAGTATTTTTAATTCGAAAGGCCCAAGTCTAAGTAAAGTCATGAGTCACTGCAAGTCAAGTTGCAAGTCATTTTTGATTTTGTCAAGTTGAGTCTTAAATCATCAAATTTATGACCCGAGTCTGTCCAAGCCCAAGTTATGTGACTCCACACTTCTGACATATGGTACTATTTCACTTTGCAGAATTGGAGGGACCATATTTCATGGTGTCAGCTCTAAACCAGAGCTGAACTGAGTGTGCAGCAAACCAGTATTCAAATTACTCCAATATAGGGCAAGAAAAACCAGCCAATTCAAATTTGTGAAACTGGGACAAAATCCTTTAAAAATGGCTTAAACAATGATTCAGTTATTAAAATAGTTGTCAATCCATTATCTGTCAGTGAACTAATCAATTAATCAACTGTACTTGACCTCTCGACCTGCGTAGCCTCCTTGGGTAATCATTACATTCATAATATCAGAAGGACAGAGATTTATAAAATGAAGCACTTTTATGGCACAAATTTCAGAGCAAACATCATGTTTCCAGTTATTTATTAGCATATGAACAATTAGCTGATAGAGAAGCAGTCAATGGCAATCGAAATCTTAGATCTCAGGCTCCCTCCAACAGTGCTCATTAAATATGTATAAAAAGAAAATAAAGTACATTTGAAAAATGGGAACAACTGTAGCCTACAGCTTTCTGATTCTCAAAATAGCTAAACTGTACACACTTGTTATGTTACAGTATTTGTTTTATAGTGGGCTATCTTTTCCATAATTTATTGTACATTTTATACTGGTAAATGCATGTGTGTAATGTTAAGTAATAATTATGTACAACATACACAGATGTAACAGGAAAAATTATGATTATATTTTCTATCTATCTAGCCACACACTTAGACATGTATATAGTATATGCCACATACATATATACAGATGTAAACAGGTTTAAAAAGCAAGTAAAATCATATTATAACTTATAGCAATAACAATATCATAACCTCTAAGGAAGCAAATACGGGTCAGAACCACTAAATTGTGGGGAAATATGAGGAGTAAATCGTAATTTGAAAGAATCCTATGTGGCGGAACGATTAATAAAAGTTTCTCATGACTTTGCCAGGCGCATGTATTAGTTCCGACAGCACCTGAACGCAGCATACTGGCTGCCCCCCTTACAACTTGACGTNGTGGCGGAACGATTAATAAAAGTTTCTCATGACTTTGCCAGGCGCATGTATTAGTTCCGACAGCACCTGAACGCAGCATACTGGCTGCCCCCCCTTACAACTTGACGTAATTTAAAAACAATAAAAAAAACAACAAACGAATTTCGTTAAACTGCGAGTAGATTCACTTTTTTTACTGACGTTGTAAAAAACAAACCAGCTAACAGAGGTCATGTTACATTTTTAGACATTTTTAAGTGACTTTCACCGGAAGTGACATCACAGACTCACTCCTTTTGTCTGACGACCTTATCCGGAGGAAGTGAAGCTTAGACGAAGCAGCTGCTTCACCGGAGGGAGAAAAAAAACTAAAAAAAAAAAAAAAAAAAAAAAAAAAAAAGCGAAGAGGCAAAAAAACTTCACTGGTTTGCAGGAATTTGGACATATTTGGAAACTGTGTCCAAATTGTCCCGAGCTACAGGAGTTCCGGGGAGGGAGACGGAGTCGTCGCTACCGGTAAACGCCACTGTTCTCCATGCAGTCGGTTGTATTTTTTAGTAGATTTACATGACTCTGCTGCCGCCTCTCCACCCGTCCATAGCCGGAAGTCTGTGAGGATGGTCTATTGGTTTTTTTCTTTCGCTTCAGTTTTTTTTATATCCTTTGGTTTTTTTCGCTTTGCTTGTTATTTTTCTCCCAGGCAGGAGGGCACCACTGACACACACTGCTGTCTGCTAGCTAACTGTATGTTAATCAGCACGTCGGGCCTGATTAACTACAACATGCAAGGAGTCGAAATGGAGCCCTTCTAGGGAGCTACGGCTTATTATAAACAATGCATATGATTTGTGGCGTTTCATGAAAGTGAGCTTCAGTGTTTCTGTTGTTCATTAAGCGTAATGTGGGTCTGTCGAGACAACTTCTAGCTGAGAAGTTGAATCTGCTGTAAATAGCCTCTCACGAAACTGAGGTCAATTAGTGCATGTCAGTGCTCATGAGCATTTGATTCACACCTTACAGTTTCAGTGCAGTGAAGAGAGTTGAACAGTGTGATTTATCTGTAATGCTTACCTATGAATTTAAAATCATTATCTGAGACAAACATGTTATTTTTTGTTTTTCAAACCAAACGAATGATCTTTGGCTCTCTTCCACCATGCCTCTTTTAAACAGTTAGCTATTAAACCTTTAAAATTCCTCTTCAGTCAGTTGACCTTTTTGTAAAATCTCTTTTTTGCCATTAGGATCCTGTAAGACACAAAGGCTGCATGACCAACCAGGCAAAGTGAGCGACTGCCCCACGAGCCCCACACCCCCAGGGGCCCTCAAAACCCAGCATCACTGTGTGGCATTTAGTTTGTGGTGAGATAATTTTACTTGTCATAATATAAAAACAATGAAAGTGAGCCAGCATGCAAGATATTATTTATTTTTATTTATTTATTTAACCCATATTTAACCAGGTAAGTCCCGTTGAGATCAACTATCTCTCTTATAAGGGAGGCCAAGCCAAGACAGCAGCACACAAAAAGTTACAGCCGAACAACAGTAGCTCAGTCCATAGGGACTTGGGCTGGGAATTGTAGGGTCGCCAGCTCAGGTCCCCGCACAGACCAAGCATAGAGCGTGGCCTGGTAGATGGAGAGGTGCCAGTTCTCCTCTTGGGCACTGCCAATGTGCCCTTCAGCAAGGCACTGAACCCCTAACTGCTCAGGGCGCCTGTCCAAGGCAGCCCCCTCACTCTGACATCTCTTCAGTTAATCCTTGTATAGGTCCTGTTTGTGCATGTGTGTGTATTTCAGGCCTGTGTACATGACAACAGAGTGAAAAAAAAATAATTTCCCGTGGGGATCAACAAAGTATATGGTCTTTATCTTCCTCCTGTTATGGTGTAACTAAGGCTCCCTCAAGGAGAAGTCTCAATTTGAAATCTTGTGGACTTTTTCATGTTGTCAAAATCAGCTAAATATTCAGTCATGACATTAAAAATCTTTTTGATAACACTAAGCTACTTTTTATGTACTCCAGAACAACAAACACTTCCTGGCAATCCTTTCTCCAACTCTCACTAACGTTTCCGTGGTTGTTTTTCCTGCATCGATTCACCCCTCGCGAGGTCTAAGAATGAGACTTCTCCTTGTAAGGAAAACATTTAATTTCTCTGTAGGATCCTTTCCATAATGTTTTCATTTTCACCTATAATATCAGTCTGGGCTGATCATTGGCAAAAATGAGCACTTTTACTGGACGTAAATTGATGGTGCACAATCGCCTGTAGGGATTACATTGCAGCCTGTTTCGCCATTTCAGATGCAGAGCTCTCTTTCTCTCTCAATACTGGACTGGTTTCAAAAACAGTTGTCCTCATTAGTCACCGAGACACAAAAACATTGGAAAATAGGGATCAGATTGAAAAAAAATGAAGTTTCCCTTTAAGGTTGGCTCAGCTTTACTACCTCATCTTGAGAGAGAAAGAGGGCTGAGTGTGGAAATTAAAGGAGATTGTACACATTCAAGTCTTTTTACAGGAGTACAACTACAGGACTCCTTTAAGCCCTACAATTTATCATCTGATATTTTGCTTACAAGATGCATATTCCAAAATTAGGTTGTGGTTAACAAAATTATCACACTGAAAACCTGGGATTTAATGGAGGATTAATGTGGGTCAGGAGCTCTGGGTAACAAGATAATCAGGTCAAGGCTGGGCCTTTTAAAGATAAACGTTATTCCAGTATTTTTGTTGCTGTTTTTTAACTTTATTGATACTGTGGAGGAAAATGTAGCATGTCTAGGTGGGTGTGGAGAATCACCTGTCTCTTTGTTGTCTTCATAGCTGGCAGCATTGGGTTAAGCACTCAACATTTATACTCAAGTAAAAGTATAGTCATTCCCATAAAAAATGACTCAAGTAAAAGTGAAAATGACCATTTGAGAAACCTTCTTAAGTCAAAGTGAAAAATACCTGGTTAAGAAATTAATACAGCCGTGTGGATATTTAGCACAACAGCAAATGTGAATGTGATTTTGCTTTTATACAACAGTTCTACAAGCGCCTTTCAGAAGTTGACAATAGATTATGATTTGTTTGTTTTTTTAATAATTTATTTGGCTCCACCAACACAATAGTTCCACACCTACACTGGGCCTGGACTCACAACAGCACTCTCATTTTAGCGTCAGATTGGATTTACAAAGGCACCCTTTGATTAACCTACTAATTTTAATGAAGGTACATATGGAAAATTAAGTCAAGTAAAAAGTAAATTAATGGTTAAAAAATATACTTGAGTGAAGAGTAGAAGTACAGTTTTAAAAAGGAGCATGAGAAGTACTCGTTTTTTTTTTTTAAACTAATGTGCATTTCTTGTAAGGCGTTACTACCCACACCTGATAATTGTAAATGTAAGCCTGTAGTACATGTGGTTGCAAATGTTAATGCTATAAGAAAATTGATCCTTAGTGTAAGTTCTTGTGTTTTAATCAATCAGGTTGGGAGTGATAACAGGTTACACTTCTTTATGAAATTGGTGGCTGAAGGTTTTTTTGCACTTTCTTTTACGTATGTACGTATTTACGTAATTTGACTTAACTTGGATTACACCTTTAATTGCAAAGGTCGGTGCACTGTCGGTTTTGTCTTTATAGTGTCATATTTATTACTGAATCGTTTCTGCTTTTGTGTCATTGCAGCAATGATGGAGGACTCTCATTTTAATTCATCGTATTTCTGGTCCCCCATCCCCACAGTACCCGGACAGGTGAGTCTGGACCAGAAATCAAGAACATGTAGTTTCTGCCATACTGACAGGAAGAAGCTTCTTTGAGGAATGATCTGTGATGACAAGAAAATGATCGAGGGAGTCCAGTCTGATTAATCAAATGAACAATCTCCTGTCGTCTTACAGATTGAAAATGCCATGTTCCTGAACAAGGTGAAAGAGCAACAGGAAAAGAATGCTTCCTTCTCCTCTTCCCCTGCATCCCACTACCAAACAGCTCTTCTCACAATCCCCACTCCCGGGACGAAGACAGATGGAGGTGGGCAGGCTGGTAGTGCGGCACACCTCCACCCTTCTCACAGCTCCCAGAACATGCTCTCTGTCCCCTCCACGGGCATCATGACAGCAGGTGAGTCTGTCTCTGCATGGACAAGCCTCTGGATCTTTCTCACTTCCTGTTTATACATTTAACACGATATCTAATGATCAAAGTGCAATTTAAAATCAGAGGAACCCTAGAGGGTGAGGATGAATTAAGTTACGTTCTGAACCATAAAATAACAGCGATGCATTAAATAATTTAGCTCATGAGAACAAATTGAAATTACAGTTACCTCCAAGCAGCACTATAGGCTAAGAGTACACATTGCCAGTAGAACAACGCTGTGTAAAGGGATCTCTGTGTGTCTCCATTTAAGCTACAACCTCAGGGCTTTCTTTCAAATAATGGCACAGTTAGCACTGTGCTGTCACACTCTTTTGTAGCACTTCTTAACACTGCCAGGCGTAGCATATGATACACCACATTGGTTGGAAATTCATTGTTTTTAAAAAAAAAACTGAATACCAGGGGATACTAGAGAAATTGCTTTACTTCAAGGACAGACTGCAGTCATGAAAACAACACAATGATAAGTGTTGTATTCTTGGATTTTGTACTGCCTACAGTCAACTTGTGTAATGTGTGATTTTTTTTCTGTCTCTTGTCACTTTCTGTGCAGCGGGTCTGGTCATCACAACTCCTCAGGGAACACTAGTCTCTCCCACCTCCTCTCAGTCATTTGTCTCTGGGCACCCAGCCACGACCATGATTGTTTCAGCACTCCATTCTGCAGGTAAAACACATATAATGACACAATACCATATAATATATCTTGTTTATGGATCTAAAATGTAATGCCCAGTGCTAGGGTCATTACTCAGAAATAGTAATGTATTACACATTGCTCATTACTTTTTTCAGAAAAGTGATACAATACATTCCCTAATGTTTCACAGTAGAATTTGTGACATGACTTGTGACATTATTTTTGCGTTATGCTGCAACATCGCCTAAGATACATTGATAAGTTGCTAATTGCTAGTGAACTATATGAATAGATCTTACATATGCCCTCAATGCACAAAACAAGGCTCAGGAGATTTAGGACAGAACTGCAGTAGATTTAAACTGCTTCAAAATAAAACTGTGGGAGAGGGAATCAGGCCTGGAGATATGAGGATGATTGGAATGATGTTTGTTTGGGAGGGTCAAACTAGTACCACCAATCCAAGATCCTGGCGGAAGTTCTGCTGGAAAAACATAATACGATATTTTGTGGCTCAAAAATTGAAATTTCTACATCAGGGGTTTCAGGGGCGGGATGCATGCTGGAGGCTGTGTGGTCAATCAATGGCGGACCACTTTCATATTTTTTGGGGATGCCCACTCATTTATCCGTATTGGCAAGAGATTGCCAAAGAGATAAGGATCATCTCTGGAATAGAAGCTGGCTGTTCTTTTGTCATATTGTACTTGGGCAAAACTCCAGACAATCTCATGACCCAGGACAAATACCTTTACAAAGTACTTTTGGCCCAAGCAAGAAAGCCATCACATGGAGGTGGCTACAGGCAAGCTCTCCTTCGTAGGACGACTGGATTGCAATTATTAATGAAATTCACTGGATGGAGAAACATACCTTTTCTTTAAGAATGCGATTTCATCAATATATAAAATATTAGAAAATTGACCATATACACTAAGGGATGTAACTGGTTAGTTGGAAAACTCCCTCTCTGTACCTTTGTGTGGCTCTTACCAACCCCTATTCCTCACCCCTGTTTTTTCTTCTTCTTCTTCTTTTCCCTTCAACCTGAAAAGAGGTTGGCCTTCCTAACATTGCGTAGTAGAAATATGATTCATCTCAAAAAAATAAATCAATAAGCCGATATAAAATAATATGAGACTAGCCTTCCTAACAATGTTAGATGATGACAGACCTAAAAGTAAAAAGCAAATTTAAATGGCACGTGAACAGTATTTAACACGCCAAGCACATTCAAACAAACCCACTCTCTCACTTAACCTCGATTTTTAAATACATTAGTCCAAATTATTTGACGTGTTTATCACTAAATTCAGTGGTTATACCTCATGAGGAGTCTTTAAATCATTTGTCAAACAACCTGATCCTCCTTGGAGCCTCTCCACAGGTGCACTGGACCATGTTTCTGTTGTCGGCACATTCGATGATATTCGCCCATTATGTAGATAATTTAAGAATTTATGCAAGTTAAGACATGATTGTTTGATTGGTTACTGTGATGTGATTACTCAATGTGTAACAGCACTGGTTACATTACTGCAATACAGACAAATGTAATGTGATTACACTTTTTAACACGTTACACCAAATTCCTTAATACAGTTTTCTGTGACTAAGACTCTTATTACATTTTATAATTTGAATATAAACTGAATTAATTCAATCATCATCAAGTGTTTTTTGTGTGCATCTGCATCCACGACTGTGTATTACAATGTAAATCACCTCATAGTGACAATACTTCATTATAGCAACACAAAAGACCTTATTCTGACTGAAACTAGCATTTTTGCAAATGTCATTGGTCACTGGTTTTTGTGGACGTACATTTATTTGCTTATGTGGGACTAATCTTTTAAGGTGACAAGAGTCAGCGGAACCAAAAACAAATTGTACTTTTAAGTAAATAGACAAACAAAAATCAATTCTGCAACATTTAGTGTTGTTTTAGGGTAAAACGATCAGACCTGTTGGATTCTGTGAGTGTCCTCACCGTGCTATGCTATGAGAGAGAAAATAGAATTTGATATAGTATAGTTCGATATAGTTTGCTCTTAATATCTCAGTGTTATGAACCCAATTGATTCTCTTGGAAGCACAGATTGCTCTCAGGAGTTACAAAGTAATAAAACCAGAAAATGAGCAGCTAATGATTTAATCTTTATCCAGGCTGTGCCAGTAACTTAATGGTCCTACACCTTTAATTGAATCTGTTAGAAAAAATTATATATATATATATATATATATATATATATGTATATAATATTTTCTAACAGACAAATATACCAGTATTGTATGAGCAAGATGTGACGGACTCTCCTACACATGGGAGATAATTATATATAATTATCTCCCATGTGCAGGAGAGTCCGTCACATCTTGCTCATACAATACTGGTATATTTGTGCTTTCTATAAATGTATTTAAAACTTTTTGTAGGGAGAAATAGAAAATAAGCCTAATTTTTCACTACAGTGTCCTCACTCAGAAAATGTAAATTACAGCTTTTAAAGTTACAATGTGTAATTTACGTGGTTGTTTATTAGCAAATATCAACTATTGCTTTCATAAATATATATTTACTAAAGTGTAATCAGAATCAGAATCAGAAACTATACTAATGCAGTTCACATACAAATGAAAGCTTTCTCAGAGGCTTAGAATGATTACTGTATATATACACAGGCAGGGCGCGGTATGCTGGAGGCTGCCTTCTTGCGTCGCCATATTTGAATACAGTGGCCGAAAGAGATATACGCGCTTCGCCTTTCGCATTTACCTAGAACTTGCCGTCAATGGAGACAGAGAAGGTGAAGCTCAATCCGGGACGCTTCTGCATGAACCTGCTTTGTACTTTTATGATTCTGTCGCACTTTAAATGGAGGACCACACATATGTTTTGCCCCGTAAGAGGGAAACCACGCCACCAAATAAAAGAAAAAGATGAGATAAGCGAGGATGGGACAAAACGCGAGTGAATATCGGCGTTGCTTATTCCAGGTGGAAAAAACTCCTGTGGAAGAACACTCTGGAGACGCATGTATTATAATCGTACCAACCTATATTTGCCGCACTGTGCCGTGACTATCACATAAAACGTGTTATTTTAGCATTACTGTGTTAATGTTTGCTCATGTTACCAAAACAATTAGAGATAAAACACTCCTAACATATATCTCACAGATAACCTATATCTCACTGGTAAGCTATAACATATTGTAGCGTCTGCCAGGACGTGTGGAAAGGATGACGCAGTTATTCGGCAAACCACCGTTTATTACTGAACAGTACAGGTTACTGTTGGCCGTAACTACGCCAAAACAACCAACAAACAAGAACTTAGCTGTAACTCCAACTGTGCACTCCTGCTCTCTCCTCCAGCTCGCTCATGCACGCACACTCACACAGCTCTCATCCCCATCACACTCGCACCCCGCCCCCTACCTATACTCATTCAATCCCAAACATGCCATTAACTCACAGAACATTGACATTATAACAGAACATTTACTGCAGGATCGCTACAATATCGTAACATGGTTTAGATTCCTAAATAAATATTCACCTCATCGCTAGATAGGCCTACTCCTGAAAAACTTGAAAAAGTCGTGGATGATGCCATCTCTGTCTGCGCAAGCCTTTCTGTCCTACAAGGCCACCGTCACTTACCCGACGGGAGGGGTGAGCGAGTGAGCGCGAGTGAGCCCTGCAATCTAGAATTTGACCGCTGATGTCACTGTTACTCACCATTTTTACACACTGAGGCTTTAAGAATAAGCACAACTGAAAAAAAACATGAGGCTTCCTGCAGCATACTGTGTGACATCAATACACCCACAGACCAACATGTAGAGGGTAGTTCATACACAGAGCGCTTGCAAACACCTGCTGCTGCTCGGTTTATATTCTCTGTCCTTACCCTGCTGCTGTTGATCATGTTGCAGACAAAAAAGAAGGGGATGGGTCGTCCCATGTGGTCGTGATGCCAGCACCCTCCAAACGAGGCAGAAAAAAGAAGGCAACAGTGTCCAGGGGCGGACCAGGAAATGAAACACTAATACTGGCGCATCTGACAGCCGGTGGCCAGGTAAGAAAATACAGATATAGGAAGGGAAATCTAAGATTTAAAAAAATGATCAAACAACTTTGAATATTATTTTTGACAGGTGACATCTTTACAGCATCATACCGATGACCCGTATGACCTGTCAAATGAAGAGGAGCACCACGGCCCAAAAGACAGCACTAAGACATACAGGTACGGTGTCACGGAAACAAACACTCGCTGCTGTGCCTCCCCATTTCTCCTCGCTGTAGCTGTGGAATGCAAGTGCACCTGTTCCTCTGTGTCCTGTCAAAAAAATCAAAATGGAGAGCTTTCATAGACAAAGTAGGCGCTGCTGCATAAGCATCTGACACACACATACACCTCCTCTAGACACACTTCACTGCATGTTGTGGCAGAACATGGCTGCTTTATAGTGGATGGTGGATTCTTTCTCTTAATGTATTTGAGGTGCAAATACATCAGTGCTTCATAGATGCTCTCTCTGCCTCTGCACTCACTGGACATGAATCTCTCCCTGTCCTCTGCTGTCCACTTTGTCTTTAAATAGCATGCTCTTTGAGTTGTTCTTCTGTCCTGCTCTTTCACTTTTTGTATTATCTACGTGCCTTTCCCTGTCAGGTTTTCACTGATATCTCCCCTGGCATCTTTCTCTGTGTTTACCCCTCACCCTTCTGTCTTCATTGATTGATCTTATATGATTCATTTCCTTTTTATTGAGAGTTTCGTTCTCGATCATATCTTATTTATTTCTGTGGGTCAATGCCTCATTCCCCTGTCTCCACCTTCATCTCTTTTTTTGCCTCTCCATCATCTTCTCTTGTGTCCCTTTCTGTATATGTGTCCCTCTCCTTCCTTCTTGTTCTTCCATCCCGCCCTCCCATTTCTGTGTCTCTCCGCCTTGTAGGTGCCGGATGTGTGCGGCGACCTTCCTCAGTAAGTCTGACATGCAGATCCACTCCAAGTCGCACACAGAGGCCAAACCTCACAAGTGTCCTCACTGCGCCAAGTCATTCGCCAACTCCAGCTACCTGGCCCAGCACATCCGCATCCACAGCGGGGCCAAGCCTTACACCTGCTCCTACTGCCAGAAATCTTTCAGGCAGCTCAGTCATTTACAGCAGCACACACGGTACTGCAGACCCCTCCTTTCCGTCACAGACCACGTACCATATTCCCCTGTCCTCTTAACTTGTCCTGAAGCCCAGACTCCAGTCTTCTTCTTCCTCTTGGGGAAGAGATTGGAGTGGTGTGCAGAAGCATATTACACTGCCATGTAGATTTTGGCTCGCATGCTACCAGTTCCATCCAGAAGTGACCTTTTCAGAAAATTTGAATTTAAATTTAAGTTTTGGCTTTATCCATAACAATATTTTCCATAATTTATACAGTAATCAGAATGCCCATTTGAAATGCATGGAGCTCTGTTATATTTACTGATAAAATGATAATGTTTTACTCTTTTTCCATTTGTGTTTGTGCACAATACTTGCTTCTCTCTGTACTTGTTTGTATTGCGTTTTCATTGTATTTTCCCTCTTGACATTTCTCTTGTCTGCATGTTCTGTCATTTCTCCTGCCACTGCTTCCTCAGCAGAAACACACACATTTAGAGATACATGCTTAAAAATGAAGGTTGAAAGGCAGACTTGCTTCAGTTGTGCTTCCCATTTAACCCATTGTGTCACTGTGTCGTATAGTTCCTCATTATTGCTTTTTCCTACATTCTACATCGAATGGCCATGTGTGATACAAATCCTTTGCTGCCATGCCCTGCTTTCCTGCTTGCTGCTTAGTTTGTATTCATCTTGTTGCTTTCATTTTTGTCTGTCATCAAATCAGCTTAGAGTCATTTCTGGAGGAATGTTGATGAAATTGGATGCATTTTCAAAACCTTTAAAGGTCCAGTGTGTAGGATATAGTGGCATCTAGTGGCGAGGTTGCAGAACTGAAATTTCTCCTGTGTGGGAGAACTACAGTGGCTGCCACAAAAACACAAAGCTGCAAATGGTCCTGTCTGTAGCCAGTGTTTGATTTGTCCATTCTGGGTTACTGTAGAAACAACATGGTGGAGTCCATGGGAGAGGACTTGCTCTGTATGTAGATATAAATGGGTCATCCTAAGGTCACAAAAACACAACACCTCTTATTTCTAGATTATTATAAACTAATGAAAATGAAGTAATGAATATTATAAAATATTTCTGCCAATAGATGCCTCTAACCCTACACACTGTACCTTTAAATAGCAAGTGTTACATTTGATATTTTGTTCTTCTGTTTATACATTGAAATCATCCAGGGCAGAATGATCCCTCTTTTGCTTTGACATTGTGTTAATACCTTACAATTTTTTACATTCACAGTAATGCATACAATTTAAAGAAACAAATTACACCTGTCACCGCAACAAGCAGTTAAAGTGGAAAATGATGCAGCTGGCTGGCTGGCTTTTGTCAGCGGTTTCCTAATATTTTAGTGCTGCAATCTAGGGCTGGGCAATATGCAGAAAATGAAATATTACAATATTTTTGACCACATACCTTGATATTTTAGGGTTGACTAATTGTGCTTTCAGAAAATATTCACACAGCCACATTTTTGATAAATAATCATTATTAACGTGGATATAACGACTGGAAAAGGCAATTAATAGCAGCTAGAGCAGCCTGGGAAGTTAAGAAAACTAATTTACTGTAATGCAGCCGTTAAACACCTATAATATTATTATATCCAGTATTATCTAAGACGATATCTTGTCTCATATCACAATATTGATATAATATCAATATATTGCCCAGCCCTACTCTTACAATCTGCCTTGCAATCATGTCTGAAATAGTATCCTGACAGGCTTTGATAAATTGAGACAGTCACTTTGCAGTACTGTGTCAAGCACAGTGTTGTGTGTGTGTGTGTGTGTGTGTGTGTGTGTGTGTGTGTGTGTGTGTGTGTGTGTGTGTGTTTTTTAATTCTACCTTTACAATCTTGTTTCCCTTTGTCTTTCACCCTCCCATCTTCCCTCATCAGGAACCACACAGAGTCAAAGCCTCACAAGTGTCCCCATTGTACCAAGTCATTTGCCAACTCTAGCTACCTGGCCCAACATGTCCGCATCCACACCGGAGTGAAACCCTACACCTGCTCCTATTGCCAAAAGTGCTTCAGACAGCTCAGTCATCTTCAGCAGCACAACAGGTAATTGAGTCATTGGTCTTGGGTTTCTCATGTGCCTCAGTGTCTTTCTGAGGTCAGGTTAGATCACCGTGAAAGTGATAGGAGTCTGTACACGTAAATGTATTTGTTTGTGTGTGTGTGGTTTTTTTTGTTGTTCAGGATTCACACAGGAGATCGGCCATACAAGTGTATCCACCCAGGCTGTGAGAAATCCTTCACGCAACTCTCAAATTTACAGGTGTGACAGAATTTAGTTTTTTCCTGATACACAGAGTATGAGAATGCATGTCATCTGTTGGTTATTACTTCTCTCATTCTCTGTACTGTGAAACGTTTTTAGCAGCTTTTTTCTTTCAATAATCATTTTTCCCCCAGTCCCATCGACGTCAACACAACAAGGACAAGCCCTACAAGTGCGCCAACTGCAATAAAGGATACATAGATCCAGCAAGCCTGGAGGTGCACATGGCCACACACACAGTCAAGCACGCAAGGATCTACTCGTGTGGTCTCTGCAACCGCACGTATACCTCAGTAAGACAAATGTCAATATGTGAAGAGCATTTCTACATGAAACACTATGAATCGCCACACTGGCATCAGCCACCTGGAAGCTACTTTACACAGTGTAGTCATGTGTCCACTGTTTCCCCTCTACCTATCCTCCCCTCATCTCAGGAGACGTATCTGGTGAAACACATGGAGAAACATAACCCAGACCAGCTGACTGCACCAGCAGCACAGGCGGCGCAACAGAACCAGAACCAAAGCCAGGGCCAGGGCCAGGGCCAGGCTGGAGCTCAGAGCCGTGTAGACGGCACAGATGGAGGATCGAGCAGACCTGGGGGAGCTGGGAGCGGAGGAACGGGTGGAGGCCAGCAGGGACAAAGCCAGAGCAGCTACCCCCAGACACAAACTGTCTCCTGTCCATTCGACCTGCACCAGTTTAAGACAGTGTCTGCCAGTGACATCCAGTACAAGCCTGTCAGCGTAGCTGACCTTACTTCCAACAAGGACCTCTGTCTCACTGTGTCAGCATCCACCATTCAAGTGGAACACCTCAACTCATAGAGGTGATGAAAGATAGGAGTTTGTGGGGTGGGGAAGTTCAAATTACTCAAAGGATAAAAGCAATACTAAGGTGATACAAGAACTTTGGAACACATGACTGTGCCTGAACGATGATTTGAGGCTATCAGGACAAACGACATGATGACACAGATTACTGAAGACTATAATTTTGATTTTTTTAGTTTGTCTCTTTTTCTTTTCTGCCTTGTTTGATTTGTTTTGTTTTCCTTTTGCTGAGCTTTCCTGTCTGAGTAGAAAGTGCATGTAAAGGCTGCAATAAAGTATGTCTGTCCATCACAGTGATGG
Source organism: Epinephelus moara (assembly GCF_006386435.1). Classification (NCBI taxonomy): domain Eukaryota; kingdom Metazoa; phylum Chordata; class Actinopteri; order Perciformes; family Serranidae; genus Epinephelus; species Epinephelus moara. The sequence goes on along the minus strand of NC_065511.1, from coordinate 29,630,281 downwards.
TTTTATGATAGGAAGAGAGTCAAAGTGCTTCTCTTCACTGTTGTTTTATCACCTCCTGCTCTTCCATACAAATACAGCTTTGGCCATAGTAATTTATGGTCTCTCTGTCGATGGAATTGGTAGTTGACTGTAAAGGTAAATTTTTATACTTTCATACAGAGACTTTCAGTTTTTACATCAGTGTTATTTACCTCTACTATGTTGTAAAATACATGCCCACAATTAATTCTTCTTAACCTTAAAAGGGACTTAAAGCTCATTTCTTTTTCAGGAAAGAGAAAATATCAATTAAGTATATATAGATATATATATACCCTACCACTTTATAAAGAATGCTTGTGTGCTTAAAGGATATGGTAATCCATATAACCTATTTAGACCCATTCACAGGCGTTCACATGACCTTCGGGGAGGTGAATGAGCTGGTTCACGTTTCATGTAATCCTATTGTACTGCTTTGTGTGTGTGTCCTAAATGTAATGTTATCCAAACGTGTTCTTGCTATTATACTTCCACGATTACAATGTTTATAATACTTCTTTACAGACATGCTGACACATCTGAAATTTGTCATTTTTTTGGCTTATAATACAATAAACCCTCTGAAATGTTTCTCATTGACGTTTTTTTCTGTTTCAGTTTAAGTTATTTCTTTCCTTATGTGCCATAGTGGCTTGGAGAGGGGACATTAATTTAGGGCTTACCAACACAAAAATATTATAAGAAATAATTTTCTCATGAATCATTTGGGATGACAGAAAATAGTGAAAATGAATTGACCTTTTAGATTGAAGCCCAAAACCCAAATATTCAATCTGAAATATTTACATTTCAGAGTATGCAAAGGGATTTGTTGACATTTTGGCTTAGAAAAATTAATTATCAAAATAGTTGGTTTATTTTGTGTCAAATGAGGAGCTGGTTGTTTTAGCTCTGCGCCCATTACATGTAAATATATTTTTATTTTTGTCAATAAAAACTGTATAACAGAATATATTAGATATATAACTCCTGGAAAACGAGGCAAACTGCTTGTGTTATGCATAACTCTTAATGATGTTGCTGTGTATCCAGGTATTTTTACAGTTTTAGGCTTGTCTGTCTGCTCTGCTGGAATGTGCAAATTTGCGAGGTGTTTACAAAAGTGGACTGTACCATTAAAGAAGAGGGGGTTTAATGCCAGTTTAGCCAACATTTTCTTGGTACGTGCGCATAATGACACTCAGACCAAGGCTGTTTACTTGGCATAAAGCTGAATCTTTAATAAGATCATCTAAATAAAGCCAAAATAATCTTAACTCATTTTGTGCATTTTGTGAACACCGAAATGTGGTATCGTCCACCATTCTCTGCGGTCTGCAGTGGATATGGCGTCACTGAAAAGTGTAGGAGTCGAGAAACTTCATCCATGTAAATAACGTCAAGAGGAAAGCCTGTGTCAAGCTGTAGGTAGCAACACTCAGTAAATAGCTATTAATATTAACCACCTTATTTTTAACTATGCCCCGGAAAAAGCCATTTAGCAACAAACAGAAGAAGAAACAGCTACAAGTCAAACGGGAGAGAAAGAGAGGTAACTACATATGCCATTAGCGTTACCATGCTAGCGTTAGCAGTTAGCTAACGGTTCGTGCCCCACAGCTAAATGTGGTCAAGCAGCAAATTGTGTCTGTGTTGTGATGGGTTAAGTGAGATTTTCAAGCATACCATGAGACCACTTTAGCACTGTGAAATAGACCTCCGTGTTTTCCGTTCGCTAACGTTAGCTGTGATAGCAAACGTGATAAAACTGGAGTGTAAATAGTCTTAACATAGTAACGTTAGCGCAGGTTGTTTGTTACAGAAGCGTCAAAACGGCCAGTAGTTTGATTTGTATCCTTTAACATTACAAGATAGAGTGTCAAATTAGCAGAGGCCGTTGTGTAGTGTACTGTCATTTACATATCAATTTCTAATCAGCACTTAACAGTGATTACACGTTGGCTCAAATATTTCCATATGCTTGAAATATATTCAAGCACAGACATAATTTTATTACCCAAACCACCTGATTGTGTGCCTGTCAAAGCTGTTGAGTTGCTGAACGTTTTTGAAATGTGAAGGAATATTATATTACTCACGCACTCAGTACTTACTCAGTAACGTTACTTCTACTTCTTACTCAGTATTTCTTTAGGTCTTTCTGAGACTTGTAAGACAGTGATTCATTTTCAAATCAAGGCCAGTCTGCCAGCAGTGTCAATCAAGCAATGTCTTCTCACACATTACTCACCACCAACATTTAGAGATGCATTTGTTTATTAATCTGAATTCCCCTCTGGGGATCAATAAAGGCTTTTCTTTATATATATATATTTTTTTTTTATATATTTTTATACAGTTTGGATAAAGTAAGTATGAAACAGTGCTAGACTGTTTTGTGTGTCAAACAACCTGTTATTAACCAAGGTCAAATCATGCTGTGGTCCATAACTTAATCAGTGCAAGATCACTGTTATATATTTTATTGTGTTGAAAACATTTTGCAGTTAATTTCAATGAAAGATGTCAGCATTTATGCTCGTGAAGATGCCACATTTCCCCCTAGATTTGCACTCGGTTTAGGGCATCTAATTAGAGGCATATCAATATTTGTGACACTCAATAGTAGTGGAAAAAGTGGATTTTGTTATTGGATGTTTGACTGTCCCTGACTGATCTTTGTTCCTGACTTCCAGGTGACACAGGTTCAGGGCCAAGCAGCCGCAATGCCAGTGTGGAGCGAGGGGGAGAGCGACAGTCGGACACCTCAGACAGTGAGACCACTGATGTTAGGAAGATAAATCAACAGCCCTTCAGCAGAGAAGGTAGATATGATCCTAACAGGTGAGTTGCTGCATTACTAATAATCCCTTTGATTTACTTTAAGGGACATTAAACTCCAGAATCAAAAATACATTTTTCCTCTCACCTGTATTGCTGTTCATCAGTCTAGATTGTTTTATCGAGTGTTGGAGACAGAGATATTGGCTGTAGAGATGTCTGCATTTTCTTGAATAAAATGGAACAAGATTACACCTGGCTTGTAGTGCACAAAGCACCAAAAAATACATTTGATAAACTCAACTCAGCAATGTATCTTTCTAGAAAGCATGACTCTGTTAGTCAAGATAATCCACAGACCTTGTTTTGAGTAGAATCATGTAGGAACTATTTTCTGTCTATTGAACTACACCCACCAACCCTATCACTGCACAGAAGGAAGCCTGCATGTGCTCATGATAGCGCAAGATGTGAACATTAATGGCATCTTCCTTAGCTGAGATGTAACCTTAGCTAGATCAGTGGTGCTAGGTAAGTTAGCAGTAGATGCACGCTTCCTTCTGGGTGGTGATACGAGACATTACTGTTGAGTTTTTGAAATGTATTTCTTTGGTGCTTTGAGCATAACAAGCCAAGTGCCATCTAGTTCCATTATGTTGAAGAGAAGGCAGACATCTCTATAGCTGATAGCTTTAACACTCAGCAACTCAGTCCAAAACAATGTAGATTGATAAATAGCACTAAAGGTAAGAGAAAAAATATGTATTTTGATTTGGGGGTGAACTCTCCGTTTAATTAAAATAATGGTAATTGTCAAAGATGTAAGGTTCCACTGAGATGAATACACATTATGGATTAGCAGTCTGTTCTCTGACAGTCAGTGGCATCTAAGATGCATTGCCTGGAGCAGCAGTGGGATGCATGAATTGATAATAAAGTTGCTAATGTATGATAATTAATTGGAGCTATATGTCAGAGCACGCAGTTAAAATGAAAAAGAGGCCAGCACTATATTTTATAGACTTATTTTAATAGAGATGGCTTCCTGGGTTGCTCTTTTTTGGCTGTAGAAGACATTAAACTGTGTGTTGTCGATGTTCTCAACTAACTTTGACTGAGACATCTGTCTCATAGTGTGTTGGTTGTGATAGATTAGTTGAATCTAGATCATCTGGTAGATGCATGTTTAGAACGTGATTTAAATTTTTAGTAACCCAATCCTAGGCAAATACCTAAGTAGCCTTACTGATGCCTGTCTCCTCTCTTTAGGTTCCGACTGCACTTTGAGAAAGAGAGTAAAGAGGATGTGGAAAAGAGGAAGAAGCTGGCCAGGGAGAAGGTGCTTCAGCCAGTCTCAGACAAAGAATATGAGATCAGCATCAATGACATCTACCCCTCAGAGAAAGGTTTGGCAGTTTTTTAATGCTTTCCACATGACACTCTCAAAATAAGCCAAACAGATGAGCAGAGTAGGTTAATGGAGTGGGTCACTGCTTGACACGCTAAAACTTAATTATTCACTGCCAGGTCTTGGTTTCCCACGACGGCCATCCTGGAGTTATGAGATGACACGAGAGAACCTACTGAGGAAAGAGGAGAAGTCGTACAGAGAGTACCTGGACGACCTGCACTCCAGAAACCCAGCCGGCACTCTCAGCCACTTTGAGCACAATCTGGAGGTAAAGAGGACCTATTATGCTCATTATCAAGTCCATCCTTGTATTTAATGTTTCTACTGGAACATGTTTACATGATTCAATGGTCAAAAAACACTTCATTTCTTCATACTGTCTTTGCTGGAACACCTGTATTTGCCCCTGTCAGAAACGCTTCATTTAGCAGGTTTCCCTTGAAGCCCCCTTCCCAAAAAGCCCAGTCTGCTCTGACTGGTCAGTGTTTCCGAGTCTTTGTTATCGAAGCGTCTTTGCACCGGCACTGCAGCCGGGTAATGATTGTAATGGAGTGTAGCGCCACTTTCTACCATGAAAAATCACCAATAAAAGCTTCTAAATAAAACCATGGACATGGTTGGACATGTTTCAACAGGAATATAATTCGAAATCGGGAATAAAACTACAAATTGGGCAAGCAAGTGCACGTGTTTCCCTGACGTTAGCATATAGCTTCATGTAGCAGTAAAGGCTACATAATGTTAACACTTGCAGTAGTGATGCTGGAGCAGGTAACTATATGAAGAAATCCACTGCTCAAATGCTGAAATCACACATCAGATCTTGATGAATGAATTATTCCAATTGAAAATCTTTACTGATGTACATTATATAATTTGTTGGGAACAAAATAATGTAGCAACGGTCAATGAAAACCAAAATCATCAACCCATTGAGGGCTTGATTCAAAATCACACTGAAAATCAGGGTAAAAAATTGAAATCACAAGCTGATCCAGCTTGCATTAATGTTATCACAGCAATTCAGGATGTGACTCAGTAGTGTGTTTGGCCCCAGCATGCCTATTTGCACACTGGACAAAGCCCAATAGTCCTGATGCTAGCTCCTGATGAGTCAGCAGATGGTGTCCTGGGGGATCTCCTCTCAGACCTGGATCAGAGCATCAGTGAGCTCCTGAACAGTCTGTGGCAGTACTTGGCGGCGTCAGATGCTCCTGAACAGTCTGTGGCAGTACTTGGCGGCGTCAGATGCACTGATGCATAATGTCCCATAGGTGCTCAATGCGATTTAGGTCAGGGGAATGAGAGGGCCAGTCAATGGCATCAATGCCTTCGTCATCCAGGAACTGCTTACACACTGATGCCGGGCATTGTCCTGCACTAGGAGGAACCCAGGGCCCACTGCACCAGTGTAAGGTCTGACAATCACTCTTAGGATCTCATCCCGTTACCTAACAGCAGTCAGGGAATTGTTGGCTATGACATGAAGGTTTGTGTGACCCTCCAAGGATATGCCTCCCCAGACTATCACTGACCCACCGCCAAACCAGTCATGCTGGACGATGTTACAGGCAGCAAAACATTTACCATGGCGACTCCAGACTCTTTCATGCCTGTCACATGTGCTCAGTGTGAACCTGCTCTCATCTGTGAAGAGAACAGGGCGCCAGTGGCAGACCAATTCTGGTGTTCTGTGGGGAATGCCATTTGAGCTGCATGATGCTGGGCTGTGAACACAGGTCCGACTAGAGAACTTGTGGCCCTCATGCCACCCTCATTGAATCCGTTTCTGACAGTTACGTTAGAAACAAGCACACCAGTAGCCTACTGGAGGTAATTTTGTAGGGCTCTGGCAGTGCTTCTCCTGTTCCTCCTCACACAAAGGAGCAGATACCGGTCCTGCTGCTAGGTTGATGCCCTCCTACGGCCCTGTGCAGCTCTCCTCATAAAACGGGCAGTCTCCTGGTATCTCCTCTGTGCTCTTGAGACTGTGAGACACAGCAAACCTTCTTGCAACACTCACGTATGGATATGCTATCCCGGAGGAGCTGGACTACCCATGCAACCTGATTAGGCTGCAGGTACCGCCTCATGCTACCAGTAGTGACAAAGACACTAGCAGAACACAAAAGTAGAGAAGTATCAGTCAGGAAGGATAAGGAGAGAGCAACTGTCTGTGACCACCACATGCAAAACTATTCCCTGTTTGGGTGTTGTCTTGCTTTTGCCTCTCCATTGCACCTGTTGTGACTTTCATTTGCACCAAAGCAGGTGAAACTGGTTCACAATCACTCAAGCTTGCTAAATGGACAGATTGATATCCCTGAAGTTTAACTGACTTGTTGTTATACCGTGACGAAGTGTTCCCTAAATGTTTTTGAACAGTGTATTTATTTTCATTTTGTTTTGAAAAGTAGACAGTTATGTGCCTAGACGTGGGGCATGGTGAATAATGGAGCTTAACTTTTTGTTTTACAAGTTTCAGCATATTGTTAGAAAGCTATAACTCAGAGAAAGATGAAACCTTCCCAAGATCATTGTCGGATTGGTGGAATTTCGCACATTGCCAGAAACATGACAGTTACTACTGTATATTTAATGCTCCAGTTCACATAATTTCCTAGTTTTTGTCCTTGCAGGAAGACAAAATTCATGCCATTCTCTGTATTAAATGCCCCAGCAATAAAGGTCAGACCTCACCAATTATCTGTTGAACCAGGATTAGTTCGTATAGTAACATCCTCTTGTGTACACACTCACTTTTGGCTCTTTTTGCCCTCAAGATTAATTGTTTTCTTCAGCTGAGAGCAGTGGGTTTAGCATGCAGCCAGAGAACCATTTTTATTACTGCATATGAGATCCAGGTTTTAAAAGCTCAGACTGCCAGTACCTTTTCTGCTCAAAATGAGTATTAATGAATCCTGTTAAACCCTTTGACAACAATAAGATCATGGAGTAATCCTGATTGTTTTTGAGATGCCTGTAAACTGATGATTACCCAGCAGACTGTGTAATAAAGACGTAACTGTTGAGGCTTTTATCCAGCGTCTAACTCCAGGACATACAATGAGCTGAATATTTAATTGTGGTAGAGTTGGATCATGTGGGGGTCTTTAAGAATTTTATGACCTGCCCGTGTGTTGTCTGTTATTTTCCATCAGGGACAAAGTACCATCGTACCTCACACGCTGCGATGTTGCTCAGTTTTGCTCATTTTCAGGCTGTGAAAATGGTAACACAATTTTTCAAAATCAGAAACCCTGCCGATCATTTAATTTCAGAGCGTGGGCTGAGCTCAGGAGGCACATCACAGCAGAAGCAGCTGCTGGTGTAATAAGTGACTCTCAGTAATTGAGAGATGATGGCTTTTTAGGTGAAGCTGAGGATTGAAATGATGGAAAAATAACACATATACGAAGAAGCTGATTTTAGTTTTATAGTATTAGAATAGGGCATTACAATAATAAATATCATCTTAGAGTACTTTTGATAAATCATTGTCTTTTATGGTTGTTTCCTAATATGCTGTTTAGCTGAATGAGATAATAAATTGTGAGTTCACAGACATTACTTTGTTTTGATGATAATATTAAAAATCGCCCACTCATTTTTTTCTTTCTTCAGACATGGAGGCAGCTGTGGAGAGTGTTGGAGATGTCAGATGTCATCCTGCTCATTGTGGACATCAGGCACCCGGTAGGTGATCTGGTGACCACTAGATGGAGACACAGTCAACCTCCATCTGAGTATCCGGTGTTTATTATTTATCTTTACACGTTAGTATTAACCTGACTCATTTTCGATTTTGTAAAAAAAAATAAACTGAGGATAAACTGAGGCAAAATGGTTGCAACTAAAGTGTTTCTGTGTTCTACGTGTGTCAGTGTCAAATCAGTACTTCTGAGTTGAATCTAAGTTAAAATTAAACCCACTTCTTTGGTCCTAATTATAAAACATGAGCTTCTGACATACTTATTCTAACTTTCAAGCCAGATATATTTAATGAGAAGTGAATTCACTTTCTCTATTTAGAGTTTCCAGTATTAATGTTTAGTTAAAAACAGCACATCTCGTCTTGTTCCTATTAATAAGGATATGATCTTGTGGTTTATTTGTTGAGAAGGCCATAATCACTATTTTAATAAGGTCTATCCTCATTTAAACCCCCCAGGTGCTGCAGTTCCCTCCATCCCTGTACCACTACATCACAGGAGATCTAGGGAAGCAGGTGGTCCTGGTGTTGAACAAAGCCGACCTGTGTCCTCCCCCGCTGGTGATTGCCTGGAAACACTACATGACCTCCCAGTTCCCCCACCTGCAAATAGTCTGCTTCACCTCCCACCCTGGACAGCCCTACAGCACAGGTGAGGAGATGGAGAATAGTGGGAGTGGTGGGATAGAATGAGGAGTGAGCAACACACATGAAAGATAACATCACACAGGCACTGAAATTGAAATAAACCTGCCATGCAGTAAATTTGCAGTGCAGTATTACCAGAATAACCCGGCTGGCTCTTGTTGCGATGGGAATAACCATCTGTCTGTCTGCTGCTGACTTGTAGTGCTCCAGAAGAAGAGGATGAGGAAGAAGGCTGACTGGAGTCACGCTGGAGGTCCTTTAGATATCCTGAAGGCCTGTCAGGAGATCACAGCAGGGAGAGGTAGGTGTCTGTCCACTCTTAATCTTGCATACTCATAAAAAAGTCATAATCACACAGACATCTGCTTGTTATTCATTCTGTGAACTTGACTCTTTGCAAATTCACATTTGTGTTGCCTTTAGGCCCCAATCAGACAGAGAAAGTTTTAACTGTTTGTAGTTGTTTTCAATGAGAGTGAAGTTTTGTGCACGCTGTTTTCGCGTTGCTGAGTGCCTCACGTTTACTACTCTAGCACTTTGAATTGCCTTGTTGCCAGATTGTGTTATATACATAAACTTGCCTTGCCTTGCCTTCCGCTCTGTGTGCCACGTGGTTATGCAGGAACGCCCTGAGCATTTCAAAGTGAAAAAACTTTGACTCAGAGTGGAAAAACACCTGACATCTTTGTCAAATCAGATGAATTAAAAGGCAGGTCTTTTGTGGTTGGATGGCAACAAGTGGTAACGTACATGGTAACTTTAGCTTCAATACATATCTAAACAATTTATAGCCTCAGCTACTTTCTAATGTTTAACCAACCTCATGATGATTACCAGCAAAATGCTAAACCATCCCTGACTCATCCTAAAATCAGTCTTGAACTAACCATCATCCAGGCAAAGCTGTCTACTTGTGGTCTTGTGGACCTACATGGCTCTCTGTTTCCCTGCATCCAGTCCCGAAGTACCCTCTGCCTGTCCATTTTTATGCAGATTTAAAGGTACAGATCTGGGATCTTACTTCACAGCATCATTTGGTGGTTGCAGTTGCAGTACAGTTAAAAAAAAAAAGGTATAACAATCAGCAGAAAGCACTCTGTCTGATCGGGCCAGGCTCCAACCGAAAAGGTAGTGCAGTTTGATTGGGGATCTAAGTTTTAACCTTTTGTTTTCAAAGTTGACCTATCCAGCTGGGAGAAGAAAATTCAGAGAGATGCTGTTGCCGAGCCTCCGGATGGAGAGCGGTCAGATGAAGGAGCGGAGTCTGTGCTGATGGAGCATCAAAGTGACAGCGCTATGGAAATGAGCAGCCCATCCCAGGAGCTGTACAAAGATGGGGTTCTCACACTGGGCTGCATAGGTATGCATTTGAGTTTTCACGGAGAAATGGGGATATTTTCTCAAGATCGAATCTTTTTTTTCTTTTACTTTTCTAAGATAATTGCATCAAAACACTAAATCCCTTTCTTTCTAACACCCTGGACGACGTGAGGTTAGCATAAGCAGACCAAATCGAGAATGTAATTTGTAGATATTAAAGACTGATTTTTAAAACCTCTCTCTTTTTTTCCTGCAGGCTTTCCGAATGTTGGTAAGTCATCTGTTATAAACAGCCTGGTGGGGAGGAAGGTGGTGAGCGTGTCCCGAACCCCAGGCCACACCAAATACTTCCAGACCTACTACCTCACCCCAACAGTCAAACTGTGTGACTGCCCTGGACTGGTTTTCCCCTCCCGTGTCAATAAACAGCTGCAGGTACAGCCTCAGTTTTGTTACTTGAGTTGTGTTTACGTGCCTGTTTAGGCTCAATAGAAACTGAATTGTGAAGAGCACACATACCTCTGGTAAGATGGATTATTGATTTTATTCCTTACCTCTTGTTATTTTTCAATTGCTCAGTTTTTGGATATTATGTTAATGCAATTAAAAAAAAATTGGACCTCTCTTTGATTTTTCTTATTGATCTTTTTCTTGCTCCTGCTTGTATTATATTTTGCATTTTGTTTTATTTTCTCTAGATTCTGGCAGGCATCTACCCGGTGTCTCAGCTGCAGGAGCCCTACAGCTCAGTTGGTTATCTGTGCGAAAGGACCCCTTTCCACTCTGTGCTGAAGCTCAAACATCCCTCTTTGTTGGAGAACAAACCCCATGAAGTAAACCAGGGGTCGGAAGAGCTCAGCTGGACTGCCTGGGATGTGTGCGAGGGTAAGTCGATTCTCTGTGACACCTCACCATGTAATTTAATGGAGCTTTTAAGAGTTGCTGAAGTAACACAGTTACTCCCCTACATCACCACTAGGTCAGTGCAGCAAAATATTGAAAGGCAAATGTCCAACTTCCCCTAAATAGGCACCCAAGTCATGGCATATTTTTGATAAAATATTAAATGGTAAAGTCTTTACCATTAACAAGTGAAAAGGAGAGGAGGGTGTCTGGGTCTGTGAGGACAGAGTCACAGGCAATGAAATCAAAACAACGCCTTCAAAGTTGTCAAAAAAAAATCCTGGCCTCTGTGCTTGGCAACTGTAATGCACCTGAGAAGAGTGAAGACTGAAAAGGGCCATCTCTGAGAGGTCACTTTGTTTGACCGCCCACATACCTTAAGGTAAGAATCTCTTACAGTAGCATTAAGATAATGGCTTCTATAACGATGTGCCAAGCTTGGGACTGTTAATTAGCCTAATAAGGTGAAGTTGTTTTGATTTAGCAAACGTTAAACATCACAATTAAGATGTAATATAAGATGTTAACGGTATTTCCATGGTGTCTAATGTTAGCTAGTGCACTTGTTATTCCAAAGTCCACTTGTATAACGTTACTGACATTAGCATTTTGCAGATGTTTCTAACATAAATTGTGCCCCTCAGCCAAAGTGTCCCCCTGATAGTCCAATTTTCTTTATGCTGAGATGAGAGTAGAAAGGCTATAACCATGATGTAATGAAACAACTTGCTTTTGCATTTATTTTGGAATGTGAGACAACAGTGTAGACATTTAGCTAAAATGGACCTACCTTACTCATAATGTAGTTGCATTGAATTCTTGTCACAGTAGCCTGATTGTGTTGCTTGAGAAGGAGGGGGGAAATGCCGAGCACGCTGAACACAACAGATGCTGAATTGAAATTACCTTGTGACAGCTGATCGTTTAGTTTTAATGGTTATCAGTTTACAAACAACATTTCTAAGCCCTGTTTTTTATTTCACCAAATAGCAGTTGCTGTTTTAGAAAATGTCATAATGACAATGTTGTGTGAGTAAATGCTAGATGGTTGGCACTGTATGACTTAACTTTTACTATGCTGTGTGAATTGAATGTTCATCATCTGGTTCCATTTCAGAATGAGACAGTTAGGGAAGAGCGAGCGGCTGCTAGTACAGCAGATTGAGGCAGGTGTGAAATGCAAGTGGAGCTGGAGCTGGCTGAAGCTTGAGGCAGCTATGGACATTAATTGAGTACGTCTGCCAAATGCTCAGGAGAGCAAGAGGGCAGCAGCTGAGGAGGAAGAAAAGCCAGGCTCGAGCATGCTGCAAAACAAAGAAAGTGTCCACCTGAGACAATAGTATAGGCCAAGAAAAAGAAATAAGGATTGTCTCTCTGTCTCTGTTTCTCTTTCTCTCGACCAAAACATAGCATGAGCTGTGTTTTCCATTTGCTTTGTCAGTTGTTGTGCATATTGTGGTTTTGTTTTACTGAGGAATGTTATTGTGGATTTAATGCACACATACAATTTTGGACCTGGCTTTTGGAAGTGCCCTCAACTGACCCTCACATTACTTTTTTAGCAGTAAGATAATTTTGTTACATTTATTTCACCCCTGATGAGTTTGCATCCCTGCTGTTACAAAAACAAGAATATCAACTTTTCCCTTAATTATAGCTAATACCATGATGTGTTATACTGTCACTAACACTTGTCATTTCTCTCTCTTCAATCTGTCGTTTTGTTCTTTAGCATGGGCAGAGAGGAGAGGCTATAAGACAGCAAAAGCTGCTCGCAACGATGTTTACCGTGCAGCTAACAGTCTCCTGCGGTTGGCAATTGATGGCAGACTGTGCCTCTGCCTAAGACCACCTGGCTATAGCTGCCTGAGAGGTAAAAGAGGCTCTTCCATGACTCATCATTTCAGCTTTAAATGTATTTGAAAGGTCAAAATGGCATGTGGGTGGAATTAATTTACTTTTTGGATTATTTATGGTCTTCAGAGCACTGGGAAAATCACCCAGACCTGCCAGAGATTATGGCTCTGCAAGGGAGGACGACAGAGGAGGAAGGAACGGGAGAGAGGGATGATGATGATGACGGAGAGTCCAGCACTGAGCCAGAGGAAGAGAGAGACCGAGACGCAGATGATGATGAGGATGGAGATGATGAAGATGAGGGGTTTGGACATCCAAGGCGGACAGAAGATAAGCCATCTGGCTTCACTGTCAACATGTACAATGTCCTTCGGGAAAATGAGTGCGAGTGATAACGAGACAAGCTGGAAAACCTAAGTTGTTCCCTGACTTCTCCCCTGTTTACTTCAGTGCACTTTTCATTCCTTTCTCTCCCCTAATTTTGCATTCCGTCTCATTTGTTTTTCTCACATCTCCACTCCTCATGCCATTACCTTCTCTGTACATGAACATGATCTATTATAATTAATTCACCCTGTTTCCTTCTCCCTATAATATACAGAGCATATTCATGTATTCCATGCTGTGCCTCTGCTCTGCTTGTTCATCCATGAAGCTTGTTCTTTAGTGTTGCTTTTAGGAATGGGTTTCGTTTGGTTTGATTTAATCTTTTTTTTTTTTTTTTTTTTTTGCATGTAGTTTTCAGACACAAATGAACAAAGTAACTTTCCTCAGCCTGGAATAATCAACCTACTGGTTTTCAATCTCTTTATTGATAAGTGACTTCACAGCTGAGATGCCAAAGTTCAGGAAAGGATGATAAAACAAATCGGATGCACTGTCGATATGATGTCATTCACTGGAGCAGCCATTTGGTTCTCAGAGCAGCTGGAGATTTAAGACCACAACTCTAAATCTTCTTTATAGACCATAGTTTGTCACAACTTTGGTTATAGGGTGTGGGGATGGGAGATATTAGACCAGTGGAATGAATAAAACCAACATTTCACACATGGTTTTGCAGTTACCAGTATTACGGCTCTGTTAAAGGTTCATTCATCAGAATTTGGTTTTGATTTAGAAAAAACTGTATTTGAGAGTGATTTTTTTATTTGGTGTGGTTCTATACATTCAGCAGGAAATTTAACAAAAAGTTTGGGATGGGGGAGAGGAGAGGTGTTGGATCCTGTATTGCTGGACGAGGCTGTTTCAGGAATTTAACTTGTAGTGTTTTAACTACTACAAACATTCTTAGATGCTGATGGAGATATACAGTGTTTAGTGCAGGATGGCTACACTCATTCAGCGAACTTATGTGCTAATTGGAAGTACAGTGGGTCTGATCCAACAGAGACTGCTGAACAATCAATTGCAGGAATAGTTTGACATTTTGAGAAATCCGCTTTCTTCCCAAGAGTAAGATGAGAAGATAGATGCCATGCTTGAGTCAGTCTGGTAAATATGAAGTTGCGGACTGGAGAAGTAAGATAAGCGTAAATGATACTTCACCTTTTCTCACATGACCTCAGGTGAATGGAAATTTACAAAAAAGCCGTACATTACTCATGAACTGAAGTCATCGGAGTCCATATTTAACATCAACAAAACTATATATCAAAACATCAAACTCTCAAACAACTTGTGCAGAATGATCGAAATTTCATTTATGTTCAGTACTTCCCAAACACATGAATATTTGCTAAGATATAATATAAAACAGTTCTGCCTATGAATAGCGTGCTCTGAGCATACCTGGGCACACAACATATGAGCTTTGTGTGAGCAGAGTTCAAACGCATACTCTCATACTTGGCTGTGCATGAGATATTTTAGTGAATTGCATGTGTTTGGGAAGTATTGAGCACACAACTAAAATGCTAAGACTTTGATTATACTGCACAAGTTGTGTGAGTTTGTAAACATGTTTTAACATAAGTTTTGCTGTTGCTAAACTTGGTCCACGTTAATTTCAATTCATGATAATTCAAGGTAACATGCGGCGAGTAATTGTTATCCAAATGGTGATATTTTGGGGTGGGGAGGGGTGAAGTATTCCTTTAGCACAAACACTGGAAACAGAAGGAAACTGGCAACAACAACTGCCCACTAGGGTCTCTAAAGCTCACTAATTACCACATTATTATCTTGTTTCTTTAAGCTGTACAAAAACCAAGTGTAAGAATGACACTTCCTGGCTTTAGACTCCAGGAAGTTACAGCCCCCGGCCAAGAAATAATCCAGCACATACCCCCTGGAAAACCACAGTGTGTGGTTTTATGCTTTTGCTTTGTATGTATGAATTAAATAAACAAGACATATTGTGTTAATTAGTGAGTTAATTAGTTAATTTTAGATAAACTCATGTAACTATTTGCATGAAAGTGAAATAGTGTATTCATCAAAATGTCAAGCTATTCCTTTAACCACACACAAAGAGAGACTGGCCATTATAGTCACCATCTGTCCATCATTATAAATACCATTACACACTCCACCTGTGTTGTTTTATGAACTGTAACTTTGACGCAGTGCCCAATTACAAGATCAGATCTTGTAATTCTGTTACGACACCTGCTGCAGACAATTCTCAGTGTTCATCAACACCATGTTTTCATCTCATTTTCTGTTGAAACTAGAAAAACTGACAGTTTTGCTGTTTGACCGGTCTGTCTCTCTCTCTTACTGTGTGATGGCCCCGCTACAATCCTGAGTGCTGTATTATTGTGTGCTGTTGTTGAACCTCGTTAATGTGTTTCACTGAGGGAACTCTACAGCACAGTGCTGTGTTACTGTGTAATACATCACACTGCAGCCACATGCAGTCATTTCTACCATTGGTACAGTGTAAAGCAGTTACTCAACACTACCATGCTGTTAGAAACACAACAGACTTTTAGTTGTGTTGATGTGACTATGTTACTATCATTATTATTTTTTGAAATATTAAAACTGACAGTGTCCGGAGAATGTAGTGTGAAGGCTTGAGGTGTGTTCAGGCTATTTGCTGCATTCCTCATTTCATTCCTAGTACGCCTAATGACTGGACTGCTTTCTGCAATAAACGAAAATAATCCTCCAAACCATACAGATGTCAGTGACTGTTTTTGTATTTTATTTTAAGATATTTGCTTGTAATCTGTGTGCGATATTACATGAAGATTATTAGTATCTTGTTAGGGAAAGATCTTTGAATTACAAACCCTCCATGACTTCTTGTTTTATTTAAACAACACACATACAATGCCATCTCCCGCCCATTTCAAATGCACATAATTAGACTGAGAGCAGATGACGTGTGAAGTTGTCCACTGAATGTTATGACAACAATTTAGAGGGGATGTGGAGAGGAGAGATCAAAGTGGACAGCTCAGACATGTTTGGATGAGCTTTGTCAGACTAATTACACTTTGTACACTGCCTGAATGCCAAATAGACAGTTACAAATTTATTCTCAATGAGATGTTAATGCTTTATAGTTAAAGTTGTCTTGTAATTAGTTAGGGGACTTCCTTTTTACCAAAGACAGATAATTACTATGATGAGATTTGCTGATACTGCTGCACCATACTCAGATCTAATTAAAGTCCCTCCAAACTACTTAATTGGCGATATTTGAGGCAGATAGCATGAAATGAAGTAAAATGTACCCAACCACAAAATCATTAAGGAATAGTTTAAATAATTAGCAAGCTTGAGCTCTCATTGTATAATTATTTGCAAATAGGGCTGTTTAATTACACGTAACACTACTGTTATGCTAAATACTTGTGCATTATGGAGGCACTGTGGTGACCAGCCTGCCTTTTGACCAATGCATTATGGGATAGACTCCAACCTTAACTGTGTGGAGGATAATAAATGGATGGATGCACAGTGTATTAAAAAAACCTATGAGCCTCTACAGAGCCAGTGTAGATCGTGTTGAAGAAAATTATTAAAAAGGATCACATACACAGATCAGCCGCAACATTAAAACCACTGAGAGGTAACGTAGATAACATTAGTCATCGGTAGAGCGGGTTGTCCACCAATCGGAAGATCAGCGGTTCGATCCTCGGCTCCTCCTGTCAGCATGTCGAAGTATCCTTGAGCAAGATACTGAAGCCCAAATTGCTGAGATCGGTGTGTGAGTGAGTTAAGAACTGAGTAGCAGGTGGCACCTTGTATGGTAGTCTCGACCACCAGTGTATGAATGTGTGTGTGAATGTGACTCGTAGTGTAAAAAGCGCTTTGAGTGGTCGATGACTAGAAAGGTGCTATACACATGCAGGTCCATTTACCATTTACCAGTGTTCTGCTGGGAAACCTTTGGTCCTGGCATTCATGTGGATGCCACCTGAAATTCACCACCCAACCAAATACAGTTGCAAATCAAGTCCACCCTCTCATGGCTATGACACTCCCCAGTGGCAGTCCCCTCCCTCCAGCAAGACAATGTACCATGCCATACTGCAAAAACTGCTCAGGAATGGCCTGAGGAGTGTTACAAGAACTCAACATGTCACTCTGGCCTTCAATTCCCCAGATCCAAATCTGAGCTAGCATCTGTGGTGCATGCTGGTACCCTACCATGCAACCTACAGGACTCAAGGGATCTGCCGCCATTGCTCTGGTGCCAGACACAACAGGACACCTCCAGAGAACCAAGATCAATCCAAGGAGGCCCCACCGTGGATTGAATTTGGCTCTGGAGGACCAGCATGTCCCACGGATGCTGTATTGGATTGTGATCTGGGGTCCGGTCGATACCTTAAGCCCTTTTTCACATTCTTCATGACATGATGCATTGTCCTGCGGGGGGCCACTGCCATTGGGTAATGCCGTTGCCATGAGTGGGTGTACTTTGTCTGCAAAGGTGCTTGGGTGTTGCGTGTAAAGTGGCAGAACATTGCATTGTAATGAAAGAATCAATGTTAATCACTTCACCTGTCAGTGGTTTTAATGCTGTGGCTGATTAGTGTATTTTATTGTAAGCAATGCTGGAAAAACACTTCATATGATTTATTTGCCTCATAAGAGGCAGCTAAACCCCTCAAGAGTGAAGTGGAGAATCAACAGTCTCTTGAAAAGATGCTGCAGTGGGATAAATTGAGAGTCTGCTTTTATTATAATGTTTGTTTATCAAAGCACTTCCAATTTTCATATTTTATTCCACTGTGTATCTTACATGACTACATTTGATAAAACCGGATGTGCATGGGAGGAAGACAGTGGCTCAAACAATACAACATACCTCTAAGCATTGCCCGCTGCGTCACTGCTTTTATTAAATGTAAAGCATATGGAATAAATTATCACCTCTCCCAGCCTCTAATAAAATGACTTCCACAGTCATGTGTTAAAAATGTGGAACATACTCTTGAGATTTATGTCTCATTTGAGTACTGTCTGTCACCAGTCGTCATTCATTATGGGGTGACAGTACTGACAGTGTTTGTCAAATTATTCCCACTCTTGACGCCGATTCAATCCTCTTGTCAGAGTAAATCTGGCTGCAGCTATTATCTCATTATGTTTATCGTGACCCATTGGGCACCATTCATGAGCGAGCTGAGACGGTATGATGATAATCACCACAGAGAACTGCCATAATCATTATTTACGGGATGGAAGTGGGTGGAAAATCCCCTCATCTTGCATAATTTGGATTCAGTGCCAACTTGTATGGTAGCCTACTTGCAGATGCTATTTGCTGACTAGATAAACTCAGAGGAGGGAAGAGAGGAATCATCTGGAATTGTTTCCGATTCGCAGCCGGAGCCATGAGCTGCTTAATTTCCCCAGCTAGAGCTCTAACTATGTTGTGGCCCTCAAACCTGTATGGCAGTAATTACAGCCAGACAAAGACCCTAGATTTACTGGAGCATGACACCATAAATTTCAAAACTGTTAATTAAATTCTGCTGTCTTAAATGTCTTTGCTGCCAGCATTAGTCACGCCTAAAATGCCCATGTGGTTTGAATATGATCTTTTCTTTTTTTTGGGGGGGTCTTGGATAGCTTTCTCATGATGCAATCAGGTTGTTGTGGGGACTGTTAACCCCCATCCCCTCTCCCTTATTTGCCCCATTCTTGCTCCGTACGTGACCTCAGCTAACACGTGTGTGAGACCAGGGAGTAATGAATTGGTTTCATAAGAGAGCCGGAGCATAAGCAGAGCAGAAAAATTCATTAGGCTGGTTTTATACGGTCCCCTGGGCGCCGCAGACACGCACACTCACACATGCACACACACACATGCAGGTGAGATAGAGAGTGAGTGGGAAATTTGTAAAAAAGCAATCTGGCTGAGGGAGAACAACAATAGCCACAAGTAAGTGTTAGCATTTTCTTTTAAGACAAAACTAAAATCAAATGTCCCAGATGGTTTTGCAGAAACAACCAAACTGCAGTTACTCTCATTATAGTAAATTATAGTTCTACATCTCAGCTGGCAGGTACACTTCTGTGGTCACTAGAGGGCTATCAAAGCAAGCATTAGTATGAGTCTCTGTTGCAGTTAATAGTCAGGTGCACCAAGCTGATTGTGCACAGGCTTCTCATTTGTGGTGTTAATAGTGTGTTCATATAGTACGTGTTACATGATATTTAAACCACGTTCAGTTTTATCACCTATAGAAAAGGTGGGTCACAAAATATCACGAGGGTGGAAGTATTCAGACCTTTTACTGAAGTACTGAAGTGTTACCACATAAATCTACTTTAAGTATCAAAAGTAAAAGCACTTATTCTGCAGTAAAATGTCCACTGTGACTGATATATTATTACATATGACATTATTGGATTGTTAACAATAATGTAACAATGCCTAAGCAGGATTTTAGTGCTGCAGCTGGTCGAGGTGAAGCTAGTTTAAACTACTTTATATACAGCCAGGTTTAGTGCAGTGAATCCCCAATGAGGGGTCAGATCCTTTCTAACGGTCACAAGATAAATCAGAGGGGTCGTGAGATGATTAAAAAATGAAGTTCTGTAACGCAAATCTGTTTTCATTTTTGGAGGCTTATCTGTAACCTTTGCCTCAGTTTGATCTGAGAAGTTTTGAGGTGATGGTTTAATCTTTATTGTGTTTTATAGACTTATGGGCTTTTTATGTAAAATCTTCATCTGAAAATAAAACAAACTAATAATTCCGGCTGTTAAGTAAATGTAGGGGAGTAAAAAGTGAAATATTTCCCTCTGAACTGCAGTGAAGAATAATTAAAAGTGGCAACACATGCAAACAAAGTATAAGTATCTTGAAGTTAAACTCTCTTTAATTATTTTTAAAGGAACAGTTCACCCCCAAAATCAAGCATACATATTTTCCTCTTACCTGTAGAGCTATTTATTAATCTAGATGGTTGAGGTGTCAGTTGCCGAAATGTCTGTCTTCTTTCAAACATAATGGAACTAGATGGCACTCGGCTTGTGGTGCTCAAAGCGCTGAAAAAATACATTTGCAAAATTCAACAGCAATGTCTCTTTCCAGAAACCCTGATCTGGTTACTCAAGATAATCCACAGACCTTGTGAGCAGTTTCATGTAGGAACTCTTCTCCTTCTACATAACTACACCCACCCAATGGCGTCCTCCATGGCTTAGCTGTAACATTAGCTAGTTTCCTTTTATGCAGTGACTCACTTTGCAGGTGTAGTTCGGTAGAAAGAAAATAGTTTCAATATAAAACTGCTCACAACAAGGTCTGTGGATTACCTTGAGTAACCAGGTCATGACTGCTAGAAAGGGACATTGCTGTTGAATCTTGCAAATGTGCTGACGTGCAGAAGGCAGACATCACTACAGCCGATATCTCCAACACTGTACCTCACACCAGAACAATCTAGATTAATAAATAGCTCTGTAGGAAAGAGGAGAAGCAGGTATTTTTGATTTTGGGGTGAACTGTCCCTTTAAGTACAGTGCTTGAGTAAATGTACTTAGTTTCCACCACTGATGAGGGTTAACTTCTGTTGCGTACACAGATCACAGATCAGCTTTCATACCTGCAGCAAACAGACTTTTTGCTTGCTCTACAAATGTTGCTAGAGTTTTAGTCCTTTCAGATAATTTCCCCTCTCCGTGCACTTTGGAAAGAGGTGAAGTTGTGCCAGAAATCCATATTTTTACTATGTAAGCAGAGTCGCTCGCTTTTCACTGATATACAGAGACCACACACACACACACACACACACTGATTTACAGCTCGGGCAGTTGTCCCTCCAGTCAGCGTCCTGGTGCTCCAGCACTGCTAGGGGTGACGCGGCCTCGGCTCTGAAGATTGGACGCCCCCTCCTCAGCTCCTTCTTAAGTTGGTTTCCACTACCATCGCCTGCAATGGTGGAAAATAACTGAGTACATTTTACACAATAAGTACAGTTTTGAGGTTTGTATACTTTAGTATTTTTTATTTATGCCCTTATATTTCAGACTGTAATACATTTTCTTTTATTTATCTTTATAACATGTCATGAGTTTCTTAAACACAATGCACTGCTGAAGATTAAATTATAGGTCCCCAAACTTTTTGGCCTGTGACCCCTTAGAATAGAGGTGATATTATCCACTACAAAGGTACAAAAGGTACAAAAATACAATTTTGTGTAAAGAACTTCCTTTCCAACTCTATAAATCATCTGAAGACCTCCTTACATTTATCTTGCTTAGGAACCACTAAACTCTTTGACAACATTAAAGTCGTCAGAAGCTGCACCTCGACCAGCTAAAATGCCTCTTATACATTAATGCATCTGAGATAATCTAATACTATCATATCTAATAATGTATCAACCACATTTTTATGCAGAGCCTGCATGATTTGCCTCTTGACGTATGCTTAAGCTTTGTTTACTTGTAATTGAGTTTATTTAGATTGTTTTATTGCATCTTTTATGGAAGTGTAAAATATCTGAGTACATCCTCAACCACTGATAAACTGTCAAGACCTTTGATTTTGTTGAGCTCTGAGTTTTTGTGCTTTTAATGTTTATTGTTAAGCTTGTGCTTTGTCTCTTGTGTCTTTTATGTTGAGTTTTATGTATTCAAAGGACTATCTAAGGACGAGCATTGCAAATAAGCTTAGGCTATAAATGCAGCATGTGTGGCATCGTTTTGTGGTACATACATGCCCCTATACAAATAATCATTACAGAAATAAATTTAAAAAAGGGATTGTAATATTTAGGCACAAACCTGATTTTATAGTCCCTTCAGGTCAGATGTTTCCAAATGTGTAGACAGTAGAAATTTAACTTATCTATAATGGGTGGTATAAACACATCACAGAGGAAGTGACCCAGGTGAACACCACACCCATATTTTGTGATAATCCCTCTGTAAATTGACCAAACACAAAAAAACAGGTGATCAATGCTTGGCAAACTATCCCAGCAGCATGTCACCGTGAGGTAAACTCAGGAACAATATTTGCCACAGCGAGCATTCAACACAATGTGTACAGAGCAGCTTTCCCATATTCCTCCCGCAGAGGGTCACAATATGGCAGCTGGGTTTGTTTGTTCAGAGGACTTGTGCTTGAGTGTGGAAAGGGCCTGCTCTCTGTTTGACACAGAGCTCTCCAAAATACAAAGCATTGCCAATGTAAACTCAGAGGGCCTCAGTATTTTACAGTTCAGTTATACTGTAAATAGTGGCGGCTTTATGTATTTTAATTGTTCCACTGATGTGTTGTAAGTGTGTGTTTCTCTGCCTGGTGGTGCATGAATGAGACCTCTTTGGTCACCGGCTTGTGTGTTTGTCTGTGACCCTGTTTGTGAGTCGGAGCCCATGTGTCAATAGGTATTTTTAGCACCACCTCTCACTGGATTGCAATGGCACTCATTCGCACCCCTCTGAGTCCCCTCCACCACCCACCTCATCCACTCCACCCCGTCTGCAGCGGCTTCCAATCCGCCACAACATTCACTCTCACTGGAAGGAGCCAGCAACAGTCCGCCTGAAAGTTTAAAAAAAAAGAGAGAGAGAGAGAGAGAGAGAGAGAGAGAGAGAGAGAGGGAGTTTGAGATCCAGCAGTGGAGACGAGATCAGACTTGGGTTACCATGGCGATAAAGTCCGTAGGCAAAGCGTTCAGAATTGCTTTGGTATATTAGCTGAGTTTTGTTTCTCCCTTGGGCTTTGTCCAATTTGAATATTAATTAAAATAATTAAAGGATAGCTATAATTATATGTCTTTACACACACACACACACACAGAGCCCTGGGAACATGACATAGCTGTATGAGGCAGCGATCAGCCAAGTTAAACTACTGTTTGAGCTAAACACCAGGGGTGTGGGAAGGCTAAACATGTAATTGGTAAAGACAGTCGGGTGGAGGGCCAGACAAAGAAGATCAGAGCACATCCGAAGGTGGTTACAGTGAATGATTCCCAAAGCTCTATTGTTAGCAGCACAGAGAGATTGGAGAAGAAAGGGAGGCCATTCATTCAACGGCTGGCTCAGACAGGTGAGGAGAGGAGAGGAGGGAGGGAATGGCTGAGGAAAAGGGGAAGTAAAATCCTAGAGGGGTGCAGTTTGAACAGAGGGTGACAGTTGTAGAGGAGCCTCCCAAATGCCATAGCGCAGGCTGTTAGTCCTCCACACTGTCACAGAGTGTGTGTGTGTGTGTGTTCATGTGTACAGAGGGGATTTCTAGGGGGGGGGAACCTGACACCCAAAAAGAGTCTGCATCCCCCCCTCCCTCCTCCACCTCCAGCCATGAGGAAGAGGAGGCACAAGTGCGCTGCTACAGCTGAGAGGGTCTCCAGGGACTCCTGACTGTGTGAGGGGTCATCTTCCCCCCAACACACCAACACCCGACAGTCCCACCTCCCCTTAGCCTCCCTCCCACCTCACCCTCTCTCTCCCCCCCACATTCCCCTGACAACACTGAGCTCATCACACTTCACACACATCTAGCTGCATGATCACAAGGACACTCCATGCAGGATCGGATTTATCCACGAGATACTTGAGTGCCTTTGAGAGAGTCTGCGTGGTGTCAGCCAGTAATGAATCTGTTGCTTTCCTGTGTGTATAAGCGACGTTTGGTTTCAAAGGAGTGAAAAGAATGCTCGAAAATATTTCCATTTCCTCTTACAAGATCATTAAAAACACAAAATACAAACATAAGAGGACGTTTTATCTGCAGTGAGGTCTTGTTGACAGAGTGATAACACTTTAAACAAAGACCATGACGTACTAGGAAGACAATGTGGGCCAGTGCTTTGGTCCAGACTAAAATATCTCACCAGCTTTTGGATGGATTGCCACAAAATTTTGGACAAACATTCATGGTTCCCAGACAATGTATCCAGCTTTGGTGATGCCAAGACTTTTAGCTTAAAGGAACAGTGCGTGAGTTTTAGGGACATTTAGTGGCATCTAGTGGTGAGGATTTCATATTGCAACCAGCTGAAACTTCTCCCGGTTAGATTTCCTTTAGTGTTCATTGTTCAGGGGTTTTTATCAGAAGCTGAATTATCTGCAGAGGTCCCATTGTCTCCAAAACAAATTAACCTTATGATTACAGCCAGTGAAACACTGAATAAATCAGTTTCACATTACAAATCAGTGTTTCTTTTTGGCATGATGGAGATGGGCTGCTAGCCCAGCACCTGCTAATGGTTGCTCATCTTTTCTCTCTGACAACTTCAGATCCAGATGTTCAGGAGGTTTTTACTGGAAGCTGAATTATCCTTCAAAGTCTGTTCCTCTCCAAAACAAACAGATCCAGTGATAAAAAACACTAAATAAAGCAATTTCATGTCAAAAAGTCAGTGTTTTTTCTTGTGGCGGATGCGAAAACAGGAATGACCCTATCTAAAGCCAGTGTTTGGTTTGTCCATCATGGGCTACTGTTGAAACATGGCAGTGCAACATGGGGATCTCCATGGACAAGGACCTGCTCCTATGTAGGTAAACGGCTCATTCTGAGGGAACGAAAACTCAACAATGCTTATTTTCAGGTGATTATACACTAAAGAAAACCTACTTTATACATTATATTCCATGTAGGCCACTATATCCCCCTAAATCCTACACACTGGACCTTTAAAGCATCACTGTGCCTAAGAGCAGCCTCACAGAGCGGCTAGTATAGGTTCACACCACCTTGTTGAGAAAGTACAAAAAGAATTTTGAATCCAAAAATAGAAAAACAACAGCAAGCGAATAGAGAATAGTCAGAGAGCTCTGTGGAAAGTGAGAGGAGCTGACGCGACTGTTTTCTTCACCGGGCACCTAAAAAGAGAACTCCAAAACTGACGCCCACTCTGACCCCCACCCAAGAACCTCCCTCTGAGGCAGACACTGACCCTATGACCCCCTGACACCTCCACCAGTCCCAGATCCTCTCCAGGGGCCAATCAAATACAACCTGCCCCGGGCCTGTGACACGAAAACTGACAGAGCACAGACAAGTCACGGTAAACAGACATTAGGGGGGAACACAGAGGTGCATGGAGAGTTGTACATTTACACAGACATACTATGCACACTCTCACACATGCATACGTGTGTTTAAGTCAAACCCGGACCTCAAGTCAGACATGTATGTGAAAAAAAGATGGTATTTTGTGGTAAAAGGAGCCGTGGGGCTCTCTCGAGGTTTCGTTGACCATTGCAAATCAGACATTTATTGGTTTTGGATATTTCCAGTGAAAAAGCCTGGTGGAGAAGTTTCAGAGGGTAGTATGCTTGGTATGTGGTTTTACGCCAGTTCCCAACATACTGCAAGCTTCACATTCTGCAAATGATCTGTGTTGTCTGAACCCTGCAGCCTTGCACAGCTGTCAGTCCATGACAGGGGGTGGATAGCCCGCTTGTGTGTGTGTGTGTGTGTGTGTGTGTGTGTTGTACCATGCCTTTGAGTTGAACACTTCCATTTCTAATTCAGATGTTTGTGGGTTTTTTTTACTATAGTGATGTAAGAGAAGTGATGAATTCAGACTATGCAGTCAAAATGACAGGCAATAGATCATCTGTCATCCCTCTTGAATAGAAACGTGGAATGAAAATGGTAATTTTCTGCTGAATGCAATAACCTTTTTTAAAAAGTAAGGACTTTCTTTTAACTTCTAACACACTCCTCTCTTTTGAAAACCTTCTTTCTTGTTTTTGACAGACCATTGATGTTTTGGGCAACTCATTCTTTCTCCTCCTCTTTATCTTTCCTTACCTATCGCACAGAGTGCTTTGGTGTCCTTGCTGACTCATAAGTGCAATACAACTTGAACTTCTATCTTTCTCACTCTGTTTGTCTCCCTTTCTCACTCTCTCTCTCAGTGAATTCCTCACAGGATCAGACCTGCTTTTTATGCTCCACTGGTTTTCACTCAAAGCGAGAATGAGTAGAAAGGGAGGAGGGAGAAAAGGAGGTTTAGTGACAACAAACTAAAACTCTACGGAGGAACGAAACATATTTTGTGAAGAAAAAAAAAGAGAAGAAATATTAAAATAGAGATCAGGGCAAAAAGAAAGTGAGATACACAAAGAATAGGAGAGAGGAGGCACAGGGTAGAAAAGAAATAATAGTGAAAAAGGTCATAATTTCTGCCAAGGGATTTGCAGTTGCCGGGACAACGAACAAAGCAGAGCCAGTTGGACGATCTGCACCACAGAAAGGGCTGAAAAGAGAAGGGAACGGCTCTGTGGAGAGAGAGCTAAGAATTACTGCACTCATCAGCAGGATAATTTCTGGGAATCAGTGAACGTCATGGATAATCACTCTTGAATATCCACAATGATTTCTTCATCATCCCTTTCGTTTCAGCTTAAGCTCATCACCCTTTTTACTTGTTTAGCATTATTGGAGAACAAGGTTTAGATAAAAAATCAACGCCTGTATGAAACAGAGAACCAGGAAACATTAATAAATCATGAACACAGCGCAGCTAAACAGAGAAAAAAAACTCTGCTAAGATTAGTTTTTATGTACAGCACTGAAGTATGGAGGCTTAACCATTAAACACAAGAGGGGAGAGAGGAGTGTTTTGGTTTGGTTTAGCTTTGAATTGAAAAGTGGTGAGAGAATGTTAATGATATGCAGAGAGAATGAGGCCAGGCCAGATGAAAGTCCAGCTAAAGTCTTTATAAACACAAAGACACTGAGGGAGCGAGGGAGGGTGCAGTGGAGGGGTGGGCTGGGGTAAATGTGGCCTGAATGGAGCAGGAGCAGACACAGAAAATAAGTCAAGATAAAAAGCAGAAATTCATGAGAATTGATTAACAAATAGAAAATATGTTGTATTTGTGTGCATAAGCACGCAGTGCCTGCAGCTGTGTATTTTATTTCCATATGTTGTATTACTTTTTAATTTATTTTTCTTTCATTTTTTTATCATCATAATGAATATATGGTAAAAACACACTTTAAAAACAAGCATTAACACACACACACACACACTCATGTTTGTCCTGGAACATTTTAAAGCCTCTAATTTCAAAAACATGGCATCAGTGGTGGAAGACATATTCAGATAATTTACTTAAAGCTCCAGTGTGTAGGATTTAGGCGGACATATTGGCAGATATAGTAAATATGAACAAGTTTCCATAGCCTTAGAATGAGCCATTTATATCTACATAGGGAGCAGGTCCTCTTCCACAGAGTCTGCCATGTTGCACCGCCATGTTTCTACAGTAGCCCAGAACAGACACACCAAACACCAAACGTGTGTTCGTGTTGGCCACTGTAGTCAGAAGCCGCTCTGTGACTAGCCGAACAGCATAGGACAAACACTGATTTGTAATGTGGAACTGCTATATTCAGTGTTTCTACTGATTCTAATCATTTGGTCTGTTTGGGACAGGAAGAGACCTTTGCAGATAATTTGGCTCCTGGTAGAAACCACCTTAACAATAGACACTGCCAGAATTCTAACCAGGAGAAGTTTCAGCTGGTTGCTATCTGCAGTTCTCACAGCTAGATGCCACTAAATCCTACACACTGCTCCTTTAAAAACAAGCATTTAAACACACACTCGTGTTTGTCCTGGAGAAAGGGCGCTTAGTAGCCTCTAATTTTCATTACATGGCACCAGAAGTGGAAGATGTATTATGTTAATTAAGTAGAAGGAGCAACACCATACTTTTAAAATACTCCTTTACAAGTGGGAGCCCTGCATTCAAAATCTAATAGAAGTTTAAGTACAGAAGTATCTGCAAAAGTGTGCCGACAAGTATAGTATGTCAAATTTTAATCCGAACACTAAACAGTAACTACAGCTGTTAAATAAATGCAGTGGAGTGAAAAGTACATTTCCCCCTGAGATGTACAGGACTTGAGTAACTGTGCTTTGTTACTTAGTTTGACTTATTGACAAATTTCATTTCATCCTCAGTACAAAGGATTCATACGATGATATGTGCACATGCAAGTGGAAACATTAAGACATACAGCCTGTTTATACACACACAAAAGCGAACATTAGGCAGCAGAGAGAGTATCAGTGTTCCTCTTCCCTGTTTATCCAAGGTGGAGCTCAGAGTGTGTTAAATGACCTTTATTGTCCCTGGCCGCTGATTGAGCGCCAGCTAAAGTTTCCCTCCTCTCAGTCAGACAAGTACCAACACATACTGTAACTCTTGCACAGCCTTGCTTTTTTCAGTCTGTCTGTGTCTGACTGCTTCAACTTTTGATGTAATTTGGCATAAACATACACACATGTGGCTCTTTTAAAACATGAATTCCCATTTCACTCTTGCTTTGCCCCCGGGGTCTCGTATCAACAACTCTCCTGGTTCCAGCTCCATCTCTGTGTTTTACTGCAAACCCTTCAATCTAAGTCATTATAGCCTAGGGGCAGTAATGGTATACAGTTACACCACCAATACTCTGTAATAAAGTTTCCTTCAGAGGTAAATACCAAGGCAGAGTGTTGTGGGTCCACATTAAATGACCCAGGCAGATGCTGAGAGGCACAACAGATCATTCAACGAGTTTACAAGTTTAAATAACCTAAGAATCAGTTTTAAAACAGCAGAGAAACATTTTCTTACATGCAAAGGGTTAACAAGGTGGGAGCCCTCTGCCTGCTGCTGTATCATATATCATATTCCCCAAATCTCTGCGTTGTTGTAACAAAGAAACTCCCATCGCCCCCAAAGGCTTCACGTTGAATTTCTTTCTCCTGTGTTGTTAAGGTCACAGCTCCCGCCCACTGGGAGCTCTGATTGGACGGCGTGCCTGCTGGAATATTCAATCAGACACCTTGCTCGGAGCTGTGATTGGACACAGCCGGTGCAGTTATGTAAATGAGCACCTGGTGGCGCCTGCTGGCCCGGCTGCTGAGCCCGGACTGAGGTTGGAGCTGCCGGGGCGCAGATTCACAGAGGGGCCGAGGCGCAGGGACCCTGGAAGGTTTCTCGCTCTTTTTTTTTTTTAATATTCTCCCTCACTGTCGACAAGTTTTAAAATTCACACCAAGAGTGTCCAGTGAAAGTCCGGCTTCTGGTTTAATACCAGCCGATGCGTTCAGCAGTTTCCGGATAATTTGTTGTTTTCTGACTTTTGACAGAGGTCGTTCACTGAGCGCAACAACTGTTCCAGAGCACAGTTTGGATTATTCAGTGGACGTGTGTTGGTCAGGGCAGCTTTACTTCGTCTGAGACAGACTTCATCTAAAAGTTTGGACTGCTGTCAACGCACACTTCTCCGTGTCTTCTAGGTAAGTACTGACAAACTCCTTTAAACCCTTCGCGCGTTTCCTCCCCGCGCACTTTACTCCATAATAAGCGGCTATAATAATATTGCAGCGGATATTTCTAGCTGTCTGTGTCTCTGTGTGTGTGTCTGCTTCTCACTCTGTGGCTTGGCGTCTGTAAGTCTCGGTGTGAGGCGGGCACAGCAGCTCTGGACGGTGGCCACGGACTGCTGAGAAGCGCATATGAGGTGTAACGTTGCGCTCCGGGTCTCTGCACGTTTGTGTGGCAGATACATTGTGGCATTTGCCGACTGCGTAGCTGAAATACTCTGTCAGTGTACATCATGGTCTAGACTCAGGTCAGACTGTTCAACATCTTTCTAAATGTGGATCCTAAAACACTATTCTGAGTCCTGATTTGTGCCAAGACCATTGCTTTCACACGTTTTAGACTTCTATTTCTTCCAATCTGCCCGGCATCAGTTCCAATCCTTACCCAGTCTGATGGCCACTAACTCCCAAACTGTCACATGGTTTAAGTTGTCACCAGTCTTTCCTTTCTTTGCAGTCTGCTAAACCCATTCTCCACATTGCACCTCATTCACAAAACACACACACAAGTCAAACAAAAGTCATTCTTCTTGGCACGTCAGGCTTTAAAACTGCAGCAGCCCTAATGAATGGGTCAGTAAAATGTGTAATGTTTAGGATGACCTCCACACATCCAGGTGGTGGTCATCACACCCATCATTAACCCTGTGACCTCACAATAAGACAATCCGCTGTGGTTTCAGTCACCTCTGGCCTTTAAATGAGTTGATTCTTTCTTTGGGGAGCTTATCAGCCACCAGAATCAAACCTGAACTCGTTGCAAGGCGGCCTTGTGCTTAAGAGGAGAACCTGTGTTGATACAGAAAACATTTTCAAACTCTGGGGAGGAGCTGCCCGAAGGTTTGGACTTTGAACTGAATACACATCTTGTGTTTTTCATGAGCCAGAAAAAAAGAGGCTGCTGAGAGTGAATCAATCATGAGGTCTAATAAATGATTCTCGTCTCCTCTGTGAACAGGATGGTGTAGGAATCGAGAGGAAAAAAAGTTCTGCTCTGAAAATGCATATTTTTATCTCGCTGCCTGAGTTTGTTTGTTTATAGCAGGAAGAGACAGGAGGAGAGAGGTGAAAATGTGGGTGTGATTGCATGTGTTTCTGTTGCCAGCCTGTTCCTGTGTGTTTGTGCATGCCTTGCAGAGAGGCGGAGGTGGCCTGATTGAGGAGTGCACAATGGGCTTCAGTGGGTGTGCAGTGCAGCGGGCAGTCACCTCTCCCACCACATGAAAAACTGTAGATGTGGGTAGTTTGTTGGCCGTGGGACTGAGCAAGCAGTCCAGAGGAGTTGTAGCATTGTTGGACTGTTAGGAGGGGGAGTAGGTGGAGGGGGGTGTCTGTGCTATTTGCCAATAGATAGAGAGGCAATAAAGGATAATTTTCTCTCTCCCCATCCCTCCCGCTTTGCATCTGTAAGGCAGGGGCATAATGTAAGGAGGAGCCCTGAGCGTGGGTATACACACAGTCCCTCACAGCAACCACAGGTCTGCTGGATCCCTGTCTAATGGGCATCTGGCTGTTAAGTCTCCAACAGCATCCCACGAGAGCCGCTGGCCCTGCTTAACTGCTTTTTATCAGCTGTGCAGTCCAGCAGAGGAGACGCAGCAGAACATATTAAATAGTTGGAAAGACCAGTTATGTGAGTATAATTGCGTATGCATAGTGAGGAACAGCTTTTTTTAATTGATTTGCCTTTGTCTTGGCAGGCTTAGGAGAAAATGACATTAATTGCATAATATGATTTGTGGAGAAGTATGCACAGAGCAAAGTAATTTGTCTGACAGTGTCTGAAAAATGGCTGTTTGTTATTTGTTTTGTGTCGGTCTTTAGACATTTTAAGACTCTGCAACAAAAGGCTTGAAAAGATGTTTTTTTTATGTACGAGACAAGAAAAAATGAACCAGGGTTTTTTAACTGCAGTTTTGCATGATTGCTGTTGTTTTGTGATTGAAAACACTCCAGATGCGTGCTTGCGTGCAAGCTCACACACACATAGAGGCAGGGTTTTGTCTTCACAGTGGGAGCACTGATTTGTGTAGTTTGGTAGATCATTGACCTCAGTCTTTTGTCCCCTCTCTGCGTCTTTGTTTTGGTGGCTGACATGCTTTGTGACTTTGCCTTTGGGTTTCTGTTTGTCGACCAATCTGAAAAGACTTTTAATAGGTGGATACGAATCCAAATCCCAAGGGCAGATCCTGACGCACAATAACTGAATTGCATGTTTTGCACAGTTGCCTGATCTTTATGGCAGTGTAGCCAATGTGACCTCATGAAAGAACACAATAACGATAATGGCGTTTTCCATCCATAAGACCTCCTTTACGTGACTTTTCTCACAACGATCATGCATTAGGCAGCAGCTCGGCTAAGTTCAGTGTTTGCCCGTAATTGGCTCCTGGCAGGCCGAGCGAGGCCGGTGGAAGAATTCATTTAAGTCCAAAGACACGACACGGTTCCTTGCCTCTCCTCTCTACAGTCCCCTGCTAATGGGAAATGAAACCAATTGAAGGCAGGACTCAACTGTCCACCCTGTTTTCCTAAACCAATTTCCGCTCAAGTCTAGACAGCTGGACTCTTCAATTGCATTTCGCCCGTATGTGTGGTCACATGCAGAGCGAGCTCGCCTGGACTGTCACAGAAACAAATTTCTTCGAGTAATGGGTGGTGACACTTCAAAGTGAGATCTGTGGTGTTCTTGGGCTTTAGTTGTCAGTAAGTTCTCAAGTCTTTATTTGATTTCCTCTCAGTGAATCTCCATCTCCAAAGTCCTACCTTCTTTCAGATTACCCCTCTATCCCACCCTGACATCCAACATACTTTTGATCCCCTAATTGATCATTCTGGCAATCTGTCTCTCTCCTTACATCTAACATGGAGCACACATCCTCCCTCCTCATCTCCTATCTCACCATTCCCTTTGAAGCAGCACTAGATGTTTCATTTATCCCA
Source organism: Epinephelus moara (assembly GCF_006386435.1). Lineage (NCBI taxonomy): Eukaryota > Metazoa > Chordata > Actinopteri > Perciformes > Serranidae > Epinephelus > Epinephelus moara. The sequence goes on along the minus strand of NC_065511.1, from coordinate 29,597,913 downwards.
CTCCCCCTCCTTCCTCTGCTCATCCATCTCACCCTCTCCTATCGTCCCTGTGAGTCTCCTCATTTATCTGTTTGCTCTTCCCGTCGAGGGTGCCCTGCTTAGATAACAATGTTGCTGCCTGGATGTAAGCAAACTGGGGTTATATTTTGGCTGCTGAGGGTTTTTTTCAAAGAATTTGTCACACTATCTTATCAAGGTATCTCACGTCCTTGGCTTGATGCCTCATTTTACCTCAGGAGCCTGCAGAAATGCCTCTGCATAAGTCCCAAAATTAACAGTGGCCTATTTTTGGGGGGCTAATATGTGATATATTTCATTTAGATAAAATTACAAAAAATGTAGAACTTGGCAAGTAACATCTCTCTAATGTGTAATTTCTCAACTGTGTTACATGTTTTATGACTCAAAAATAAAATTCTCTCTCAAGTACCCCCATATATTGCACTCCTATGACATTGTCAGACTTTCTTGGACAGTTTAAAGGCGCAGACACACCAAACCGACATCAAAGAAATAGTGGCGATGAAGGAAAACTGCTGCATCGCCTCACGTCGCCTGTGTGAACACACCACAAAGACTACAACCAATGGCTAAATAGCACATAATGTTCTACATGAGACGAAATAACTCCATACCAGCAGACGGCAGTAGTCTGTCTTCATCATTCAAAAAGGGAAACTGGAAGGCAGACAGGATGGATTCAAGACACTAGTTAGCCAGTTAGCACATTAGCAACACAACTGGATGTTGAAAGAACAAATCATATTTACCGGGCACTAGTGAACAGTTAAATGATTACAGACTGTTTATGCTAAGAGCTCAATTGCTAAAAAAAATTAATTTTACCTCCATATAAGAAGTTTGTTTCGATCTCATGCCCTCTTGACTTAAGTTGTTTGTTTGCTTTTGCACTGAGCTGAATGGCGAATCAGAGGGATTTTATTCACTGATGGGCTCCACCATGGATCCAACATGCTGTCGCCTGCCAAATAAAAGCTGACAAGGACACTATTGCCAGTGTTGTGGGACACACCGCTAAAGCTAGGGTGTCAAACGCTCACTGACGGCCCGACATTGACCTACAGCTGACTGTCAGCTTCGTGTGTCAGGGCCCTAAAACAAAAGGAACAAAATTGAAACAGCAGATATTGGCTTTTTTAATACAATGCATTCTTCTTCCTTGTCACAACCTGCCGTATACATTACCCACAATGCAAGTTGACCGACAACAGTTAGCCCAGAGATTTGGGTGTGTTATGCTGGTAGCAGATGATGTAGCCTCAAGCAGGTAGCCTCAAGCAGAGATGAAGAGCAGCTTAGAGGTCTGATAAGCCTCCCTCTGGAGCCACAAAAAATCTTTGTACAACTTTTTTCCACATATACAGTAGTTCTCCTGTAAACACACTCTGATGTGTATAATTGGTGGAATTCCCCTTAAAATCATGTGCTGTTGAGGTAAGTTGATGATCTAATGACTAAAGGTTACTAATGCTAAATCCTGTGAGCTGAAAACAACCATGAATCATGTTGAGCGCTTTCACACATCTCCCCAACAACTGGCAGCTGAAGTTATCGCTTCTGGAAAAAGCCAGACAAACCTTATGAAAGATGGAAACTCTCTGAAACTTGAAAGCCAGCGTGTGTGCTCTGTTCTCTCCCTCTCACTCTTTCTTTCTCTTCAGTTTTTTTTTTCATCTCTGTCCAAATCCTCACACTGTGGTGGTGTTTTCGTCTTGAGTTGCGAGCACACACCATGCCTCTCGTGGCTCAGTATATCACTAATAAGTACTAATGGCTTCTGGCAAAGTAAGTGCTTTTGAAACCTTGTTGGAACATTGAAGAAAATTTTGTACAACATAAAAGGTGAACTTCTTTTTTAATATGACTTCTCTTCGTGAGATGCATTTGAATTGTAACGACATCCACGTTGAGTGGGGCGGACCTGTCTGTCTTTCCCTCCCAGGGGTTTAGAGGGGCATATTAGCATCAGGAAACTGTTGTGTGATGTGTAATTTAGCTCTTTTTAGGAGGCTTTTTTTCCTGCTGAGAGGGAGGAGGAGGAGGACTGCAAGTGTGATAGAGGTATCAGCCTGTGCCTGAGGCTTTTAGCAGTGCGTGTGTGTGTGTGTGTGTAGAGTTTCAGCAAAGCCTAGTCTTTATAATAATCAGGTCACAACACTTTTTGCTTTTATGTGAGTATATTTTTTGGTTTGCCCATTGCAGTAGCTAAACATCAAACAGCTCAAAGACGTCTGAAAATCTTTTCTCACTGCTCAGCTGTCATTCATTAGAAATGAGACGAAGACATCTGTTAGAGGGCTGGCTTCGGCCTGACTGTTTTTCTCACTTTGACTCAAAATGCTGAGTCTCACTGAACTCATTCCTGTTTGACCTGGTCTCTCTTTCTGCTGTTCTGCTTCTCTCCAAGCTTTCCCTCCTTGTTTCCCTCCCTCCATTTCTCCCCTTCCCTCTCTCTGTTTCAATAGCTGCTCAGTGGATGAATAATTCTCACCCTCCTGCGGGCAAAGAGTTGCCTTTGTCCCACGCTCGCTCCGTCATTCTGAGTGTCTTCGTTCGGTTGCTGAAGGGAGTTTTCCTCCACCATCGCATTCTTCTGTCTGTCTGTCTGTCTGTCTGTCTTCCTGTATCTTGGTCGCCGGCCGTTTTCTCTCTGCTCATTGTGAGAGTAGCACTGTGCTGTCACATGCCTCTCCTTTCACCCCATCCTCCCCTCTGCTTCTCACTTGTTCTCTGACAGGTGGCAGTGAGACTGTGCAAATTGAATTCAGGGAATTGGGCTGCGGCTTGCCATCACACTGCAGCCCTGAAACGGCCTCAGTGTCAAACTGGAACCATCCCCACATATACACCCTGCTGCCACGCTGTCGTATTAACATGATAATGCTGCCACATATCTCTGCTAGATTCTCATTATCATTTTTACACCCACGCTTCAACTAAGGTCAAACTCAGAACTAATCTTCCCTCACTGTAGCGAGGAAGGCTCGTTTTCATGCAGCAGCAGCTTGAAACTCTGACTCCTAACTTTTAGTGCAGGTGAGAAAGGTCTTTCATTAGCTCACTTTCACTAAAAAGTGAAACGCCTCTCCTTTCATTCCAGACGAATTATTCGGAGCAAAAAGAGCTGAGAACAGTTAAACGTCATGTACTGACATGTATGAAGCATCAAGCCCTGGGAACCGAAACAGTGCTCCAGTTGCTGTCAGTCATAAACCAGTTTCCCAGAAGAACTTCTAATACGCTCTTTTTTTCCTGTTTTTCCTTTGTGTGCAGAGAGTCCTTTCTCCGTCACTCTTTGATTCACACGATGCAGCTAATGAACAGCCGACTCAGTATGGATCCCGCTGGTTGCTAGAGGTGCTAACAAGGCCTCTGCTTGGTGGGATTTTTTTGGTGTTGTACTCTCTGTTCTTTGTCACATTTTAGCTGTCACAGAAGATTTTGTTTTCTAGTTCACTCTGCGGTACAAGCAATCCACCTCCTGCGTTGTTACTGTTTGTGTATCTGATCAGGCTTATTTCCTTTTGATAGCCTCTGCAGATGCCATAATATTGGAGCACAATGATACAGCTATAATCGAAAAAAAAGAAGAAGAAAAAAGATCCAGACTAAATACTGTGTTTGTACTGCAGGCTTGTAGCTACACATTTTGGATCTACCTGGGTGTGGCTTTTTAATTTGTGGCTCGACAGAAGCCAAACCTGCGAACGTCACCTTTTTTTCAACAAGCTTTTAATTGGCACAAAGGTTGCACAAATCAGCTGCCAAAAATGAACATTACTAGGACAAAGACAACATAACAGCAACACTGCTCCTAGAGCACTGGAACATTGTGGGGCAGATTGCAGAAGAGTTTGAACTATATTCTTCTGAAAGCCAATTGGACACAATGACCTAGTTTGCTAACACTAGAACCCGGTGCTTTATGCATTATGGTGGACCAACATTAAGCCTGTTGAAATTTAATAGGGAAAGACCGGGAACTAGCTTGTGACTGGAACTGCATTTTTGTGGGCGTATTTGAGAATTTAAGGAATCTGATGAAGATGTATTGACTTACATTTGTTTTTTATGTCACATAGTCATTTTGATTGGAATCCCTTAAATATGTTTATTAAAGATTTGAACATTTTACAGCTGAAAAATAACTTAGTCAGCACTTTCTGATCAGCTACATAATGGAAACACTTTTTCTAAGTTACAATCTTTGGCATTCCTTTTTATTATGTATATATCTGCAATGAGCTAATGTCAGCTGATATATTCTGCTGGCTGATTGTTCTAGCTCTAACAGGTACTACTGAACAGCATCTGAATACAATGAATACATACAATATGACAGATACAGCCCCCTCCCGTCTGCCTGTAGGCACAGATGATTGCCCACCCTGATCAGACTGTTAAATAACCAGAATTTTGGTGTGGAGCTCCCCAGTCCTTTTACAGGGTTTGTGGTCTTGCTTATATGCAAATATTCATGGGCAAATTCATAAAAGGATTGTCCGGATTTTGCGGCCACTCTACCGGCACTAATAAGACCTAATAAGACAAAAAGAAACCATGTAATTTCCAAGCACCTGCAAAAAGTGAAATGCACCCTCAAATATGCTGCAAAGCAAATAGCATCTCAGCATTCCTTTGCATGTATTTGGGTTATACTGTCTGGCATATATTTGGCACAGAATCTGCCCTTTTCTTTGCAAATGAGCCCCAACGGAAAAACAGTCGATTTCACAAAGATCAGCACTAATTGTCACACACAGTTACAGTTAAATTATTAGCGTCTTCAGGGTTAGTGGTAACTGAAGTACACTGACAGAATGGGATATTAAATCTCAAATACGGTTTCTCTCTGTCACGTCTAAAGTTTATGGGCATGCCTCCGCACCTCGTCAGTCAGGATCTGTGGCTTGCTGTTTGAAAAATCCTTTTTCTCCCTGCTGTTATTCAGCTTACTGTGTTCTTGGCGTAAAGGCAACATTTATACTTTGCCACGTGGATAATTGCAATTCAATCAGGAGAAACGTGTTATGAGAAAATTAATATTTAAGTATGAGAAATGTGAAAAGTTTTTGCCGATTAGACCCCATTGCGATGTCATATATTCCAGGAGGATGGTAAAGACGTGGTAGATGAGGGAACCTCCCCGCATGGAGTGTAGATGTTGGTGGTGTTAATGGTGGTGATGGGATGAGATGAAGAGGGAGCTGAGGATTTGGATGTGATGAGGAGTGGGCTTTTGATGAGCTGGTCCTGGGCTCTGGATAAGGTGACTGGAGGTGAATGGAGTGGAGGAGGGCGCAACAATTTTGCCTAAAATAACAGCTGACAGGAGCTGAGAGGAGAACAGATTTAAAATTGGCAGTAGCAACATGAATGGCTGAAGGAGATAGTGGCAAATTTTGATTGGCTAACAAGGCGAAGGAACACCTATAGTCAGCTGATTGGAGGAAGCGGTGGGAGTGGGATGGAGATGAATATAGCATAAAGAAAGTCTTTTTGATAGAACTTATGCTCAGCTTCATTTCGATGCAGTATTTTGAGAATCAGACCTTGAGACAGGGCTGACAGCAGTTGTGAGTGATGCACATTCATGATGCAGTAAGTGGCCACAATCCAGTTTTGGGAATTCCCATTTCTCTATTTTATACATTTCAATGTGTGTGAAACTTCTCTAGATGTGTGCCACTTCCACAAATCAAGTTTCTACCATCATGTTACTTGACCACCCATACGCACAAAAAAAAAAGGAAAGCCAAAAGAAAAATTGTTTCTGGCTACAAGCTTGGTGTAATGCTTTGTCCCTACACTTACAAATAGGTTTGTGCGGCTGCTGTTGATGAAGGCATTCTTCATTTGCCAGACCAACCTGTGGTAATCAGTCACCATTTGTCTCTGTCTGCCATGCAGATATGCTGAGCAGTGCTGCAACTGGTATGGACTGAGGGGCCAAGTGGACTTTCTTCCAAGTATAAAGCAGGCAGTGAAAAGGGAGAAGATGGAAGTTGCACTCTTTAGTTATGATTGATTTCAGCTTTGTGTAGCTGCATGCTAATGAACCCAACTTTATTACATTCATTTTTTATCTGTTTTTGCCCGACCCTCGAGCCTCGGCTCATGAGCCCCTGTGCTAAACTAACACCGGTGTTTGCTCGTGAATTGATTTTGTTATGAGCTTTGTTTTTGCACTGTACTGCCCTGCTTTGTCTGTGCAACCAGGAAGATGTGTTTTGAATTGGGATTTTTTTTGGGTGAAAGCTGAGCCGTCTCAATGACTCATATGATGTTTGGTACAACTTAACTATTCCTGGAAACACGTTTTTCTCTTACAATCCCCTTGCCATGCTTCCTTCAGTGTTTCATCGTGATTCACTGCCTCCTTCAGTCATCCTTTAGTCACATGCTGTTACACTTTCTCCTTTTCTTGTTGCTGCTTTTTAATTTGTTTTTTTCTGACTCGGCCACCGTTGCTGCCTTCTCCTTCAGCTCTCATTACCCTGTTTAAGTGACTCATCCATTCTTCCCTCCTGTTTCCTCAACCTCTGGTAAAACTCAGTAAAATCAAATTCCACAGTGGTGACTGGCACTTCCATGTATAGATGAATATTGTGACACACAGCTGTACAATGTGATGACCAATGTATGACCAGCACTATGACCAACAGCAGGGCCAGCTTCCTGACATATCAAGTGCACCGCCTCTTTTTTCAGTTTTAAGAGCAAATGTCCCCAGCCTCCGTCTTTACAGCCTAAGGTGGAGTAGGAAATATAACCCTGAATGATATTTTGATACCTAACCAAAGTCAGCTGAAGGAAATTCTTTCAAGATGAAAAAAGGAACCCCACATGCAACCAAACAACTTACGCCTGCCCTTGGAGTGGGTCTTCAGTAGAAAACAAGGAAACAGGGGCCCCACAGGGATCATTCACACCGTCCCTGAGTCACACAGAAACAAGCCTGTTTACAGGAAAGCCATCAAATGACCTTGTTTCAGTGGCTGGCACAGTCTCACTCTTCAAAGTGTTGTGAAGTTTGAAGATTAATTCTGGCTTCCTTCTCTCTAGGACTCAGAGGGTAGTGGTGCGTACGACCTCACCAGCGTCCTCACACACTGATGGAAATCCAAAACAAAGAGCTTGCTACTTTCCGTCTCCCACTGGCCATTAGTCATGTCTAACTGAGGCAGCGTGTTACTCTATCTTGCTGTGATTGGAGACTTCACACAAAGAGGTCTGTGTGTGGACAAGAAAGACAATACAGTTTGGAGAAGAGTAGTAGTAGAAGAAACAACGCTTAAAAGTTTTAACATGCCTACAGAGCATATCCTTTATGTCACTGCTGACTATTTTCCAAATGATACAGTACATTTTAGACACATTAAGTACCTTTTATGCAGCAGTCGGTTTCACCCAAGCAGCAACCTCCGCAGCTAACACATGCTTATAATCCATTATTTTGTCAGCATTATGTTATCATCATGCAGATGAGAGCAGGGTATGTTTCAACAAGACTTAACAGCTTCCAGCCATGCTAGCGGCTCTGTCAGGCTGTATAGTACTGCTATGATTGGCACGCTAACATGCTCAAAGTGACAAGGGTACCATACTGATTAAGTTTACCATGTTCACCAACTAAGTTTATCATATTATAGCTGAATTAGTCAAGTGGCTGGTGGACTTTTTCTTCTATTCATAGCTCATCAAATGGCATGTATTATGTTAATTGTGTGAAGAGGGAGCTGAGCTGGAAGGCGAAGCTTTTGATTTATTGGTCCATCTACATCCCAACCCTCACCTATGGTCATGAGCCCTGGGTAGTGACCGAAAGAGTGAGATTGCGGATACAAGCGGCTGAAATGAGTTTCCTCTGTGGGGTGGCTGGGCTCAGCCTTAGAGATAGGGTAAGGAGCCCAGACATCTGGGGGGGAGTTCAGAGTAGAGCCGCGTTGAAAGGGGTCAGTTGAGGTGGTTCGGACATCTGATCACGATGCCTCCTGGGCACCCACCGTTGGAGGTGTTTCGGGCACGTCCCACTGGTAGAAGGCCCCAGGGCAGACCCAGAACATGCTGGAGAGATTATATATCTCATCCGGCCTGGTAACGCCTTTGGGCCCCTGGGGAGAAGCTGGAAAGCGTTGCTGGAGAGAGGGACGTCTGGGGTGCTTTGCTTGGCCTGCTGCCCCTGTGACCCGGTCCCTGATAAGCGGATGAAAATGGATGGGTGGATGGATGTATTATTTCCACTTCTTCTTACTCACCATTGGTTTAGGCATCTCACAACAGAACAGCACTGTTGAATTTCAGCCTTCATGCACATTTTATCAGCCTGACATTGTTGAAACAGAGCAGCTAATATTGCAGTTGCGAGAGCAACAAGTTTTATGTATAAGGCTTTATTGCATGTAACGTAACAAGCTGTCGTCAACTTGAATAATGTTCCCTTCACCTGTTCACTCTCCTGTGCTCCGCTCCATGGCCGCCCCTTCAAGGCAGTGGTAAGGAAACCCTACTCAACTTAGCTAACCTGCATCCAATACGCTCACACTCTGCAGTTATCTGAAGGGACTATGATAACACTGGCACCCTCATTGCATCGAGAGTTTCCCAGGCAACGACGCAGAGGTTGGCTCATGTTTCAAAACAGGCCACCCCAAACAAGTTATTTCTGAATGAATGGATGTTTGGCTTTTTTTTTTTTTTTCCATTAAAAATTGATTTTTTTCTTTGGCCTGTCTGGTTGGCATGGCAGCCTGTCAGGCCTCTAGGTGAAACACTAGTCAGATAACCAAAGTCAGTATAATTTATCCTCTGGGGACCATACATGTCTTTATAGAATTTCACAGCAGTCCATCCAAAGGTATAAGTTTTGTTTCAATGCATCTCTTTTAAACACCAATTTGTACCTTTTTTGCATTAATTTATGGTGTCTTTAATTTGTCAAAATAAAAGTCCTCTGCTACTTTCATGCTTTTATCGGAAGGGACAAATCCACATGTTAAATATTAACAAAAATATTGAGGGGGACATGCCCCCTGTGTCCCCCCTGAAATCTACACCCATGAGTCCATCTAATAGTAGTTTAGATATCAAGACAAAGGGTTACTGAATGACTGATCGACACTGCCATCCCTGTCCAGCAACTCTCAACCAACATAGTGAGTTTGGCTGCTAAGAACCTTGGCGTTTCAATGATTTGTTGCTCCCAAATCAAAACTGAATAATAACCAATCATTGTGAAAAGCATATTGTAAGTTTGCTGGTTTCTGGCTTTTGACATATTGCTGTTCAGCAGCTCTTTCAAGTCTCGGATGTTGATTATGCAACTGTAACAGAAAAATGTGGGCTAAATAACGGCTGTGATTGATTACCTCTCTTAGGTTTCGAGTCTCTGGAAGTTGATTTTATACTCTACTGACACAATCTTAAACTAATGGCTGTCTGGAACGTGTAAATCACAAAAAGCCAATAAGTTATGATGTTCTCAGCAGTGATGTAAAGCATACACAATTTGCAGTTAATGGGCTAAAACATGCAAAACCACCTGAATAATCCTTGAGGTCACTGCTGACATTTGGATTGGCTTCATTATACAACTGGAAAGATTAACGAATGCAAACATTCGGTTCCAGTGTGAGGGGCTCTCTAGAAAAGACGCTAACCATTGCCAAGGCGGTCCTGCCAGCTTTTCACTGAAGCAATCTAATTATAGAGACTCTGGCAAACTATCTTTAATGATGCAATGGCTGCTAACTAAAAACGTTCTCCTGTGTCTCTCTCTGCTCTCGACTCTGCCTCTCTCTTGTCAGTTGTGTTTTGTTGTGCGGGACAGAAACAGCAGCTGCTCATATTCATTAGTGCTGCGTATGGATTAGCCGAAACAAAATGTGAGAGTGTAGATTGGGCTCCACACTGTGCTGCCTCCTTCAGAACACAGCAGGTCCTTCTGCCTCACTCTGAGCACTAACCACAGCTGTTCAACACCACTTGACTTTTCCAACAACAATGTTCTCAGATGGCTGTGGCCACTTTTGTTACTGCTCACCATGAGCATTTGTCTTCTCCTGTTTTATGAAGTCTCCATCTCTCTGTGGTGTGTTGGATAAAAGGTTGTTTCCCCCCTTTCATTGAAAAAACGGTGATGAGACAGTGTTGAGAATAATGTTTGTTGATATCATGGTGGTTGTTATGGTGATTTGTGGCCCCAGTCATCCGATTCTCAGCTCTGATTTTGCACACGCAGCTTAGTCCAGTAAGCCCCATATTTCAGCTTTTTGTCATGTGGCATACTTGCACACATACTTACTCATCTGGACAACTTGGGTGTTTTTTCTGCAAAGAAAAAAAAAGATGTCAGACTCCCTTTCTCTCCCCACTTGGAACACATGCACCGTGTATCGGTTGCGTTGTGTCTCCCATTCAGGACAGCTGCACTGGCTGGCTATCCCCTCTCTGTGCCCACATACGCGCCCCACGGACCCATGCATACACACACCACACAAGGCCATAAGTCACCCTCTCTACACCACCTCCCAAACACACACACATGTACCCATGTCATCGCTGCTCTTGTTCCACCGTCTCCGCCCTGTTGTGGCTGAGCTAACTCCACTATTCACTCTGTTTCCATACATTCCCCCTCCCTGACTCCCTCGACGACTCCCCCTCCCTCCGATCTTCTGTCACTACAGCTGTGTGTCAGCTGTCGGCCTGTCCCAGTCTAGTCAGAGATGAAGCCGAAACACAGAGGGTCTACAGGGAAGACAGCCTGGCCTCTCTGTCTCTCCCAGCTGTCACTCCTACTTCAGACTTCCACTTATCACAAGGTTTCTTTCCTCCCTCTTGCTTCACCACTGGAAGTCTTCCTCAAACACGTCTTAAAAATAAAATATACACGAGGGATGAAGCAATGAAATGTGCTTATTTTCTCTGTATGATTCACATATTCGACATCACATATATAGTCGTTTTAAAAACATTGTAGGTCTACTCTCAGTTGCCAGTGTATTACTGTGTTACATTATACTGAGGTGTTCCTAAGATTTGTCTCCACCTCATTAATATGAGGGCAGTCTAAGTATTAGAAACACCTCTCTGTACAATGCAATATGAACTACATCCTCCAAATTGATCATAAAGTTGAATCAACACCTCTCTTCAACTGTTTAAACAAAAACTGAATAGTATAGCTCTCATGAAGAGATATTGTATGACTGTTGTTTTAGGACCCTGACACACCAAGCCGTCGGTCGTCCGTTGGTCGGTGTCGGGCTGTCTGTCAGTAAGCGTCTGTTGCCCTAGTTTTTGCAGTGTTTCACATACTGTTGGTACTTGTTGGCCCTTGTCGCCTGTTTTTTGGCCAATTCAGAAACAGTTTGTAATTGTTTCTGTCATTGTTCACTAGCATACGATAAATTTCCAGTTGTTAATGTGCAAACTGGCTAACTAGCTTCCTGAATCTGTCCTATCAGTCTTCTGGTTCCCCATTTTGAATAATGAATACAGACTACCACTGTCTGCTGGTATTGAGAGTTATTCCCTCTCACACAGGCTCAGAACGTACATGCTAGTCAGCCATTGGCTGTAGTCTTTGTGGTGTGTTCAAATGCAACTGTTTGGCCAAGATGCAGGCAGCTGTAGGTGACCACAGACTGTATAAACTAATGGACGTAGCTACCCAGTGGTTTGTGGACTGCTGTTTTGAAGCCAGCTTGATTTTTTTGGAGCCAGAAGTCACCATATTTGTACAAGAGTGTGGAGTTGTGGTGGAACAAGGGGTGGATCTGATTTATAGATTGTACTGACACCTCACAGTCAAGCGGCCCCGCCCTTGAATATATGTAACTTTAAGCGTGAATAACCTTTAAACAGGTGAGTTATAAAAAAAAGTCACCCTTGGACAGTTTTCATAAATGCTGAAATTAGCTATAGAGACCAACACTGTTTTTTTGCATCAGGCTTTTTGGCACTTCTACATTAGCTTCATTTTTCAGTCTTGGAGGATGACGCTTTGAGGCGATGCAACATCTGCCTTTCTTGCTACTAGTCCTTAATGTCAGTTTGGTGTGTCTGGGCTTTTAGACTGCATTTGGCTAGATGTACCTAATAAACTGGTAACTGAGGTGTTTTTAAGCTTTCAAGAACTCACGCAACAACACACATAAATTGTCCGTGATATGACATCGTGAGCAACTCATTTACCTTGCACTACGCAAGCAAAGACTTTATTTGCGTCCCCATTAACGCAAAATATTTTGACATTTGTCGTCTCTCACTTAGTGGCTTTCATTTCTCCAATCTTACAGCTTCATCTGTTTGTTAGTTATTCCAAACAAGCATCTCCGACCGGGTGCTCCACATATGCTCCGCAATATTAAGGGAAAGTGGGTTTGAAATCAGTTTCAAATACAAGAGGAATAAAAACTCTGTGGGAGTAAATGGGGCCGGCTAATTATACCATCTTCAATTACCAAGCTGCTTGTACCCTTTCTGAAGAAAGTATTATTGTATCATGGCATTCTGCTGCCAGAGAGAAAAACAAATTAGTGTGTGAAAGTGGCCTTTGTTATATGGCTTTGTGCTTGCTCCTCTGGGGTTTGGGCCATTGCCTGAGCTCAGAATGCAAAACGCAGAGAAACAAACGACTGCGAGACATGCTGCGTGCTTTAGACTGTGAGGATTTGATCGAGGGAGTTGGGTTATCGACAGTGATGGTGAGCCTGTGAACTCAGCAGCCTCAGGCTAGAGCTGTATGTGTGCATGCGTAATGTATGTGGGCGTGAAAATATAAATATTTCATTTTAATATGTGGTTTCATGGTGTTTGGTGCAGTTTCAACAAGACAAGAATCCTAAAGTGGATGTAATTATAATTTTTTTTTTTCTACGACAGGTATGCCTGTGGACATCAGTGTGTCCCCGGACAGGTAACCAGGTGTGTTGCTGCCGTCATGGCCTTGCCAAACCTGCGGCTGTTTCCTGTCACTGTGATCACAGTCCTGGTGGCGCTGGTGTCGTCTTCAGGAGACCATGAGTGGCACTTTAACCCAGGTAGGATGACGTGTACACACATAAAACAAAGAGACATCTAAATTGGTGATGGTTAAATTGCTCCCCACACTCTGGGTTTTTGTTTTTTTGACTGTTGTTTCCCCCCTCAAAAAATCGGCTTCACTTGAAACAGCTTGGCAGTTGGCACATTTCAAGGTTGTTTTTTACTCCCACAACCTCAGACATGATTGCATTTCCAAGCCCTCACCCTCCTCTTCCCCTCTCCTCCTCATGTGCACAGGCGCAGCAATCGTCCTTCCTGCTGCTCCGACATTCTCCTCACATTCTCAGATCAGTAAGGCTCATTCTCTGTCCGCTATCAACAGGCTATCCTGTGTCCTCTCCCTGTCTGCCAGCCAGTCGTGTGTAATAGGAGAATCAGATAGCTGGGCGGCCCCCCCACCCCCTCCTCCCCCTGTCCCCCCCGCAGCTCGTCAAGACCGCTAATGCACAGGCAGCTCATGAAAGTGTCAGTCAAAATGTCGGGCAAGGGAGTGCATGAGGGGTTAGTGAATGAGAGCCAACTCAGGTGTAACCAGAGGAGACTGTTTGCAGTGCAATCGACCTTCTGACTGCAACAGCTAGAATGTGAATGAGACTCAATTATTTTTTTATTCATCGCTTAGTCTAAAAAAGTCCATACATTTGAGAAACTGGATCCATCATATGGTTTGAATTTTTGCTTTATAAATGACTCAAATGATTAATAGATTGTGTTCATTAGAGCTGAAACAATGAGTTCAATAACCAAAGTCAAAACATCGATACACATCATCATCTTTAAATTATGCCTTTAATTTGAAAGCCCCATGGCATGTCTGTCACCATTTCTGTCCAAGCACACCTCCTTCCTAAACAGACGCAAATACTTTTGAAATTGGTGAAACCTGATGAGAGACAACAGAGAAAAGGGGCTGTGGCATTTGCATGAACATAATGCAAGCTTGGCCATTTTAACGCAGGAAACAATATGGCAGCCAGCGGGTAACAAACAATCTCTAATTACAGTTAAACGGTAAGCTAAAATATGTTTCTCAAAGCATTCGAGGCACTTTTGCACCCACTTCCTGTTCACAAATTCTCGCATTACAGCCAAACAGTGCACTAAGATATGTTTCTGAAGATATTTTAGGTGAGAAAAGGACAATAACAGAAGCTTGGTTGAGTTTGATTTGCATTTTAGAGACAGAGAGAAAGCCGTCTCTCTCTGTCTCACCGGCTTTGTTGTCTTTGTGTCTGTAGTGGCAGGCATACAAAAATGTGGAACTACAATCTGGCATGCCAGCAGCGTAGCTGTTTTGATGGTGATATTGTGTGTTGAACGTCTAACTGATTTATCGAGAAATCATGTTGCAGTAAATGAATCCAGGGTTTGTAGCTAGATTGATGGAAAAGCGGGAGATGGATGAACAGACTGTGTCACAATAATACACAGACACAAACACATGCTTTGTTCTGTTGAAACAACAGAATCAATCTTGATGGTGTGAGCAGGAAGGTTAAGTGCGTGGGCTTAAGTTTTATGAAAGATGACAAGAAGAGAAAGTGAAAGCAGAGGACACAGAGAGAAGGACGGAGATGGAGAGGTGGGACGATTGCAGATAGCGGGGTGCTGAGTGACGATGTGTGATGATGGTGATGTAATAAAATGGGCACCTGTCTGCAGTGCCTGGATGAAGTGTGTGTGTGTGTGTGTGTGTGTGTCTGCTGCACTCGTTGGGGTTTTTAGGGTTTGTCATTCAGCCCAACATTCCTGTCCGCTGACTCAATGACAGAAACTGAGTTAGACGCCCACCCCACCCCCGCCTCTTTCTGTCACCCTCAGCCTCCGCTTCATATCACTGTCAGTACCCCTTTCCACTCTATCACTACTCGAACCCTCCCTCAGCCTCATACCCCCACCCCCTCCACCCTCTCCTCCTGATGACTGACTTCAGAGCGGATAGCTGGGTCGTTGGGTAATCCCTGCCTGGGACCATGCTATCTGGATCATTTGATAATGCTGCCGCTGGATGGGAGTCAGCGCAGATATCTGAGACCTGCCTGTGTTCTTTCATTCGCCCTTGGTTTCTCCCTCTCTTTTGTTCTCCTCTTGCAAATCCCCTAGCAGTGGTAACAGGAACGGGGACTGTGCAGGATCGCTTGAGCCCCGAGGAGGTGGCTTTGTATGGGATGGGGAACCAGTCGGAAAGACAAGGAATAAAGAAACAGGAAAGGTGTAGTCTCAGAGAAGACAGGTCACAATGTCTCACAGGGGCCACTGGATACGCTACTTTACGAATTAATTTTAATGACTGTCTTTGATGCTGTCACTTTTGACAGGACAGAGGGGATTTGCAGGAACAAGTGATGCAAAATACTGCCATTAGGTTTTACATGAAGTCATTAGTACAGACTCTACCCTGAGAGGCTAAGAGCAGACAGGAACAATTTATCGTAGAGTTTGGTATTTTTTTCCTCCCTCCTCTCTGTGTCTGTGTGGCTTATGAAGCATGAAGTCCGGAAGTTTTCCCAGAGATGACATAACAACATTATGGTCCGTGACCAATGATGGCTGCTGACACTCTAATGGAAATATTAAGTTTCCCTTGGACATGTGCTCCATACAGATGAGAATGTTGCTCATGTCTCCCTCTCTCCCACTTCCTCTTTATTCTCTCTTTCTCTCCTGTCTCTTTCCCTCAATCTTCTCCCTGCAGCTCAGTGTCGTTACGCCCTGGGGATGGAGGATGGCACCATCCCAGACTCTGACATCACTGCCTCCAGCGCCTGGTCAGATTCCACTGAGGCCAAACATGGAAGGTGGGGAATGTGTGAGTGTGTCTGTGGTGTAGAAGGTCACTAATGGCATTACTCTCACCACATTAATCAAGTGGTTTTCCCGTACTTTTCCTGTTCCTTACAGTCTAAAAACTGTAAATCTGCTCAAAGAGTAACTTAACACCAGGCTGATCACTGCTGTTCTGTTGCACCTGTAACCATACCCAACAGTGATGTCGTGAGGCACTGACACACCCTGGAGTACACATGTACGTCACAGCAGCAAATAAAGAAATTAAACCAAACCAACCATTTTCAGCTGATGATAACTTGATAGACTTTTGTTTTGTTATATTTAAGATGATATCTAATTGAGAGAACAATAGCATTTTTGAATGTATGTCGTTTAGGAAATAATTTTTCCTGCCATTTGTGGCAGTAATTCATTTCTTGTTCTGAGATTATGCAGTGCAGCTTTTTCAAGTCAGTTTGCAATTAAAGTCTGGGTACAGCAAAATATACATGTGTCATGGGTTTGTCACACCACAGAAAAATGTGTCATCAACCACCCAGCCGAATTTGAATGATTAAAAAAATCCAAAGTTTATAAAATTAGGTTTTAAAAAACATGTAAAAGCGTGTCCACTGAAGAAGCTGAAATGAAGAACTAGCCGCTGTGATGTGACATAATCTTGTTAGCAGCTGATGACATAGCACAAAGCACATCTACACAGACGAGCCGAAGAATGAGCCACAGTGCAGTGACAGCTTCTCGTTCAGCTGCTAATGTAAGCACAAAGCACACACCCACAGCAGTGAGCAGTAACTGCCGCGCCAGGTAGTTGATTCAGGCTGAAAGACTGAAAGGTACGTCAGTGACGGCTGTTTAGCTTGTGTTTATTGTTACAAAGATGTTTGTTTATGTAATTATTAGAATCAGAGAGCTTGTGGAATGTAGCAAACTCGGCGCTCACACACACTGGATACTGATGCTCCATGCTCTAATGATATTTTTTATATAGTGGGGGTGGGGTTATGTTAAGGATGACCCCAGTCCATCATTGAGCCATGATTTCAGGCCTGCCCAAATAATTCTGGACACAAAAATGGTGAAAAACTGTTACTACACAGTTTTTTCACACGTTTTTAATAAGTATTTCTAACATGTATAATGTATTTAAAAGGAAATCTCTGGTTTTACTTTACCCAGACTTTAAACTGCATTACCATGCAGTGACAATACAACACTGACATAAATTAATGCAGCTTTGATATTCATCGTGATGGATGACACAACAGGGATGGGCAAATCGATACTGGGGGATCAATACTTAAGGTGGTACAAATTTATAAATACTGTACAAAAGGTGGGTGGCTGCATCACTTCCAAATGTCTTCAGTACTTTTGTATAATGTTTGTGCCAGATCAACCCTAAAATGTTCAGCTGGTCCGTGTCACGTGACTGTGGAAGCCTATGTGGCATCAGAACGTAGCGTTCAGCCACACACAGTTGCACACTTCTGCATCAAACATGTGAGTGAACAACAGAAATGAAACAGCGGGGTGTGGTGCTGTATTTAAATATACAACAAGATGCACTGTTTGTGAAAATCCCATGCAGCAGTTTGTGTAAGCTAATAAGTGTAGTTCTCTCTAAAAATGACCATTATTTAAAAAAAAATCACATACCCATTTTAGAAATGATCAGTATCTGTATTGTTATCATATTTAATTTAAAAAGTCTGGCATCACCAATCCCTATTGCACAACATCAAGAGTGTGCTTATTAATATTTAAACTGTACAGAAATGCAGTGTAAAAGTACATTCAGACTTCTAAAGCTGAGCATCATGGCTTGTAAAACACTTCGCTGTGACAGCAAGTGTATATTATTGTTACATATGTTATGCACAGATGCAGCCCTTTAAATTTGGCTTGAACTCTTGCAGTCAATTTTTTAGAAAGTTTCTTATAAAGAAATTATAATCGCTACTCTGTGTTGGTTGATACTCGATAGGATCTATTTCACAGCTTGGCCCCTCTGAACTATCGCCCACATGTCTGGTTTTTTTAGTGATGCATACACAGCAAAATATGTAATGTGACTAACTAACTTACTGTACTTCAGGGCATATGCGATCTACATCTACTCGAGTCAAAATTTTAAGTACCAGCAGTGGAATAACATACTGTATTCTAGTACAGGAACAGATGCACATGTGATAGTGGACTAATGTGTTTGTCTGCATGCCTTTTTTCAGTCTGTTGGCACCATGCTTAGGTCATTTGTCCGAGGTCTATTAGATTATGAAAGAAGATGATAGAGTGTGTCTTTGTAAAACCCACTCTGTAATTGTATTACCACCTTGTCTGTCTGGCAGTGAGGTCAGATTCATGAGAGCCAAGTTAGGCCTGCAACACGCTAAAGCTGTGCGTCCTGGGCATTGTGTGTGTGCATGATTGTGTGCGTGTGTGTGTTCATTTGTCTCCATTGGTCTGTAAGGGCTGGGTCACTTGGCTGCGTGTCTAACCATGTGGAAATGATTATTAGCCTGAGCTCTTTTTTAAGAGGCATCGGGGAGACACCAAGAGAGAAAGAGAGAAAACAGTGGACATAAAAAAGAAAAAAAAGAAAACAAGTGAAAGGTAGATCACTGCGATGGTGTGCGGAGAGCTGCAGAGAAATTAATTTGGGAACAGGGTTTGAGGGAAGGTGTTGGGTGAAGGGTGGGATGCAGAGCTGGTAGGTATTTGTCTTTGTGGCTGTTGTTACTCGGAGGGAGTGAAATATCAGTATATTGCTGTGACGGAGTAGAGAAAAGTTGGAGGGGAAAAGAGAATTGAGAACAAGAGAAGAGGGATGAATGTTGGCTGGTATTTAGGTAGGAAGCAAAAGAAAAAATGAGGTACTTGGCAGAACTGCATGCTGTAATGTTAATCCTGCTGGCTGGCGCACGGTGGACTGAACTCTGCCCAGCCTCATTCCTCCTCTCTCCCTCCTCATCCTCCTCTCCCTCCATCACTTTGTGGAGCACTAATGTGTTGATATCATCTTGCGGTTTCCGGCTGCATGATCTCACCCACTGAGGGGACTGATTGAAATACACACTGTCAGTGTGACCGAGTTGATATAGTGATTTGTTTTGGCGGTCTGAGCTGCAGCTTTCATTTTGAGAGAAGCCCCACAGTGGTCAGAGCGTGGTTGTGGCCTGGCGTTTGTTCCCAAAGCTCCTTGTACGAGTCGATCTGACATCAGAGTCACACCAAGCCAAGTTTGTGGTCTAAATGTGGCCAATATGTGGTGGCAGTATGGAATTTTCTTCTCAGGCTGGATTGAGGAAGGTCACGCTGAGTGAAAATCTTTTTAGTGGTGCTTGTGTGTGGTCGTTGCAGGCTCAAGGAGCTGCGAGTAAAGATCAGCCCTGACATTCTGCACCAGATCTTATTGTGAGGTTTGAAGAGCTCGTAATTTTCGCTCTGCTCCTTTCATCTAATGTGTTCTCTGTATTTCCCTGCAGTCCCTCTCTCTCGGCTGCCTACTGTGCACCGTTAGCCATAGCCAAGTTTCTCTGTTTAACACAACATTGCCCCATTTCTATGTGAACGCTGTGTTGCTGTGGAATCAATATGTACGGTGGTAGAGGAGGGTCGGACTGTTTGTATTGAATTCTCAGTTGTACGTCTGCGTGCTGCCGGCACTGTGGGTTTTGATGTAGTCAGACTTGTTGTGGGTGTGTTTGTATGTGTGCATGTGAATGTTTGGGTGTGGGACTGGGATTTAGTGAACTTTTCAGTTTTTATATAATTATTTAATACTTTTTGTAGGGAGTTATTTCTCATTTTGTTATCAAACATTTAAAAGCCTGTGTTTCTCTCAGGTTGAGTACTGGAGAGGGGGATGGAGCGTGGTGCCCTGCAGGAGCTGTTTTCCCCAGCGGAGCAGAATACCTTCAGGTCAGATTCTCACTTTACTTTGCTCTGAATTTCACACTAACATTTGGAGTTAGTGCTCAGTACAATCGTGTTGTTTTTTTAAAGAGCATTTAATGTTTATTTCATGATTGTGAAGCCTAACATGTTGGTTAGATTATTGCAGTAATAATACATTCATTTAATGCTTTCTTAATAACAGCTGTAATCAGCTCAAGACTGCTCTTCAGAGTGATTTTTTTACAGCTATTTTAAGTTGCTGGGAAATAAACTTATTTGCTCTCTTGCTGGGAGCTAGATGAGAAGATTGATACTGTTCTCATATCTTCCCACTAAATATGAGGCTAGATCCAGGAGGCAATTAGAGATCCATAAGTCAACAAAAGAAAAAGCTGCTAAGCCCCTGGCTATTGGGCAGCTAGCAGCAAGCTCCCAGCAGGTCTGCACCTGAACTGAAACAACTTGAGCTTCAACTATGAACTCCCCCTGAGGAGTTTCTGCCTCTTGCTTTTGAACAGGAAGCACCTCCTACAGACAAACCAAAGTTAGTGCATAATCAGTGAAGTTAAATATGAACAGTATCAGCTGCTTAGTTTGCACATATACACATATATGAAAAGACAATAACAATTAGATAAAAGTTTGAACATTGTGCAGGAGAGGTAGCCAAAAATAGCTTATTGAGATACCTTCCGTTAAATATCAGTTGCATAATTCATGTACAGTTTACACAGAAGTTAATGTTCTACAATGAAATCCATGCAGTGTTATTAATATTTGCTAATCAGAGTCCTTTTCAGATGTTTTTTTTTTTTTTTTTTGAATAACAAAAACATCTCAAGGTCCAATGTGTAGGATTTAGGGCATCTATTGGCAGAAATGTTATGTCATACCAATAACTATGTTTTCATTAATTTATCGTCATCTGAAAATGAAAATTGACGCGTTTTCATCACCTTAGAATGAGCTCTTTATACCTACACACAGAGTGGAACCTCTTTCACAGAGCTTACTGTGTTACTTCTACAGTAGCCCAGACCGGACAAAGCAAACACTGTCTCTAAATAGGACCATTTATGTTTTAACGTCGGCCACTGTAGTTCTCCTACAGGGTTAGCACACGGGAGAAGTTTCAGTTTTGCAACCCTATCACTTAAGATGACACCAAATGGACCTTTGTTAGACTATTCCCTTACTCCTCTCAAAATGGTACAGTCTGAGTTCCCTCTACTACTGTATAAAGCCCATTAGAAGCTCTCACTTCCTGTTTAGTGTTTGGACCCCTGAACAGCAGGTAATATGGATGGGAGGTCATGAAACAAACATTTGGTTGCTAGAAGTTGCATATTACCAATAAATGTATTTGAATATCAAAAAATGAATTTAGTCTTAATTGAATTGTGAATGATGACAGTATTGCACACAGAAACCTGTTAGCACGCTATACCCACATGTGCTTATTATGCTACCTTGACTCAGCCACAGAGGCCTGGGCTACACAACTCAGCAACACAATCAGGAATACAGATCTATTGTGCCGGCAGGATAGAATAAATAATAGAAATGCAGAAACTCGAACTCTGGTCAGTGTGCAGCCCACTCATATAGCTACTCCTACTCTGTTCCTATAGTTTCTCAATCTCATCTCATCATCTTTATCTCCATCTGTTTGTATATATTTTAGTGTTTTCTGATAATGTATTTCTTGTCTCCTGCAGATAGATCTGCGCAAACTCCACTTCCTGGCTCTGGTTGGTACCCAGGGTCGTCATGCCGACGGGCACGGGCAGGAGTTTGCCCGCAGTTATCGGCTCCGCTATTCCAGAAACGGAGTGAAATGGATTACCTGGAAGGACCGCTGGGGCCAGGAAGTATGCAGGATCTTTTTGTTTTGTTAATTACAACAGAGCTGCAGCCCCCCGTCTCTTTCATGTGTACTGAAACAAAGGACGTTGACAAATCGAACATCATTAAACGAGCTTTGGGGGAATCAAGCAACATTAAGTTGCAGCTGAGTCTCCATTATTGATAGCATACAGCTCAATATCTGTTTAATATGAATAACATGTTAAACACAGAGGGCTGTAATATTTATCTGCATTTGATTTATTTATTATTTATTGGCAAGTGGAGCAGTTTGGCATCGAGCCAGCTAAACTTTGTCTGGAAGTAACTTTTCTACTCAGGCAAAAGCAGACTGCCTTTGTGTGTTAACAGCACTATGCAATGAATGTCTTACCTTGTGCACATAAAAGCATCTTTTCTTTGGTAAATGTCCAATATTTTTTCTTTGGTCACAAGTTCTGTATTTGGTTTTGTACTACATTATAGCATGGGAATATGAACCTCCAAAAGCCAATGTTTCAGAGAAGGAATCATGCTGTTTGTTTTCCCCTTTCAGTTATTATTTCAAATCATTGCCAAACGACTGTATTCACAAATTGCAAAGCCAATATAAATCTTTGGGTGTCGACGACTCCTACAAAAACTGCCAGAGGCTCACACTCCTAACTCAGTCCATCTTTGAACCTTTGTGTATTAAAGAAAAAGTCACTTCATTTGAGCTCTTCTTAGATTAATCGAATTAAAAGACGCACACTGAATAAAAATGCAGAGCCCTCAGGCAAGGTTCATTCAACCCAGCAGATAACAGGGGAGACGAGCAATGTACTGTGTGATTGAATATTTGTACCTCTCTACCCAAGGTGGTGTCAGGGAATGAAAATACCTATGATGTTGTGCTGAAAGATCTCGGCCCTCCCATCGTGGCCCGCATGGTGCGCTTCTACCCTCTGGCCGACCGGGTTATGAGTGTTTGCCTTCGGGTGGAGCTCTATGGCTGTGTGTGGAACGGTAAGTGTTTGTGTGGAGGGTGAGAGAGAGACACGAAGAGACTACAGAGATACAAAATATCTTTGCTTTTATGGCTACTTAGGTATTCATTTGGTCTGTATATTCTGAGGCATGCCCTCCGGACTTTGATAAATCAGATCTTGTCTCATATGGTGAAGGTGACTCAGTTTGTCATCATGCTGGATTTACTCCTGTATTAGATTGTAAAAGAGGGATTTATACAATGGTAATGACTATGAGTGTTTTCACCATACATCCCATGCATTGATTTGAGGCATTGTATCAAATTAACAAGCCTACTGTGGTTTGCCTGGATAAAAGAAGCAACACATTTATAAATGAAATTGGTCTCCATGTTCCCGAGGCGCAGCGCTGACTAGCTGAGTATTTATGACTAGCTCACCTCCTCTCCTGCCCCATCCACCTCCCTCACACAGCGTCAGGCTGCCTGTAAATCAGAACTCTCACAGAGGCTAAAAGCCCCAGTTCGCGGTCTGTGTCTTCGGGGAGACCATCTTTCTAAAATATGCTTGAATGTGGAGTCAGTGCAGCTCAGTTCACCCTCAAGCCAGAGATTATACTGGATCTACACAATGTCAAGTTTAACGCTCATTCGGCCTCTCATCTCATCTCATGTAAGATATTAAGTAAGGCTGACCCAAATGCTGTGAAGCCTTGAAGGTTTGATCGTTGCCATGGGAACCAGCGTGAAAATCAGTACTCAAAAGCTCAGTTTTTTTATTTATATATATTTCTATGAATTATCTCAATTACCCCAAATAGCTGATAATTAAGAAGAAGTTATCCAACATATTTAGCCAACATAATTCATTATGATTCAACATTGATTATTTTTAGTTACTCTCAGACAAGGACATTTAAACCTAGTGATAGTTTTGTGACTTTGTGACATTCACTTATTCTTCATCTGACATCCGTCACCAGCAGTCTAGTGCCACTGAAACTGGGATAGTTTGAACACCTGACAGGTTTACAGATACATCAGCACAGTGTAAAAATCCTCAAGCGTCTAGTTTCAAAATTTATGAAGATGACCCCCGAAAATTGAGTGCTAGATATATCAAAGGAAACTGGTGTGTCAAAAATCTACAATGAGCAGAGCAAATCACCTGAAAATTTTAAGTAACAGCTTAACCGTCTCGTAAAGTATTCTTTTTCCAAGCTATTATGGCTAATGTGTGACCTGCTAAGTGGTTAATTGTCACGGTATTTTAAGTGCATCGACTGTAAGCAGCAACCACTGAGGCTGAAAAATGAAACCAGTGCGGAAGTGCCAAAAACAGTTTATCAAATGGTCTCTTGAGGCTGGCTCCAAAATAGAGTAAATCACCACAGACACCCATGTTTGACTCTTCAGCAGAAATAAACATGTTTACAGCCTGGTACAAAAAAAAACGGTTTTGGTCTCTGTTGCTAATTTCAACATCCATGACAACTATATGGGGCAGAATAACTCACCTGTTTATGTTTTATTAAGGCTTAAAGGGCGGGGCTACTTGAGCCACAGGCTGTCTGTGAGGTGTCACATTAGTCTGAGAGTCAGATCCATGCCTCGGTTCTCCACAGCTCCAACCTCTTATTCAAATGTGGTCACTTCTGGCTCTAAAAAGAAACAAGATGGCGACGGCTGAAATGCTGAGCTCGAGGCTTCAAAATGGCATTCCACAAACCAATGGGTGACATCACGCTTGCTACATCCATTAATTTATGTAGTCTGTGATCAGCTGATGTCCCCATTTCTCATTTTCCTCTGTTGAAGCTTTGATTAATTGCAGATTTTTCTTACTGAAGCTTCAATGCCCAAAAACTGGTATTCGTTACAGCCCTAATATTATGGCACCACAGTGTCGTTCCTATGCTGACTGTTTTACATTCACTTTGGACCTGCACTCTCTCACACACATCTAAGTGCATAATCACATCCACAGACAGAGCAAACAGAGCATACTGCACACGTACTGTAAATCCTAAGTGAAGCGTTGTTTATTATGGGTAGCAGAGCAGCGGGCTGTAGTCCGTGTTGCTGACGTCACCTCTGTTCTCTGGGAGCAGGCTGATTAGCTGTATACTGGAGCGGAGAGGCTTGAGTTTCACTGGTTAATGGTGGCTGGGACCGAGCGGGCCCGAGGAGCGGACCTCTTGGTTTGTTTTACTACTTAAAAACCAGCTGTAGCTGTTTCCCCCGTGGCAGTGATTACTGTTTAATGTTGGCTCAGTGAAAAAGAAAAAAGAAAAAGTGTAGCTGCACATGATGAAAATGAAAAGCTTCATATATTAAAAAAGTTTCACATGCAGCTCGTGCATATCTGTTTCTTAAATAGAAAACTAAAAAATGTTTTGTTTTAGCAATCACAGAGCTAGTGTTGAATATTTTTACATATTTCTGTCACTCAGATGGGTTGAAGGCTTACACAGCTCCAGTGGGTCACGTCATGCACCTGTCTGGCATGCCTGTTTATCTGAACGACTCCACCTACGATGGGGGCACTGAGCAAGGGTAAGATATTCAGTTGCTCCGGGCTTTTTTTTTTTTTTTTTTTTTTTCCATTTCTATGTATGAGTAAGTATCTCATCTCCATACATTCCTACAAACTGCTCCTTTGGATCTCGTTTTCATGGAAATGCATAATGAAACAGACACAGCCTTTGGGTGTAAATTGCAACACTTCTTTTGCAAATGTGATCACAATAAACATTCGAGAGTGTTATGACCAACTATGTGGACTCATCAGTGGAATATCAAAATCTTTTCTGCAGCGCTCACCACATCTGTTAGCACTGAAGTCTCAGCCAAATCTTTTCTTTTTTAATATATTTTTTAGCCTTTATTTGATAGGACAGACAAGTGTGAAAGGGGGAGAGAGAGGGAGTTACATGCAGCAAAGGGCCACAGGCTGGAGTCGAACCCGGGCCGCTGCGGCAACAGCCTTGTACATGGGGCGCCTGCTCTACCACTAAGCCACCGACGCCCTAGCCAAATCTTTTCTTGAAAGTTTGTTTCTGGTGTCCGCCTAATCGAAAGGGACTGCCTTCTTTTTTGTTTTTTTGTTTTTTTGTTTTTTTCAGTTGCTCAGGGATTTGATGTGTTTCCTGGCTGTAATGTTCTGACAGGGAGCAAAGGAGGGGTGAACTAGGAATTGGTGGGGGGCCACACTTGCATGGGCTGTGTGGGTAATGGGGCTGAAATGTTTTGCTAGCGGGTGAGCTAAAACGTTTAATGTGATCCAGACGTATTTGTGGCAGATGTGTGTAGTTCGTGTGCGTGCCAGCTTGTTTGCAAATACATCTATGTATATATGCTTATTTATGCACCTTTGCATGCCAGTATGTGAATAAGTTTGTAAATATAAAGTGACAGATTGTCCAGTGTTATTTCTGCACAGGGCTACATGTTAAACCATACAGTGTTGTGTGTGCAGGATGCAGTTTGGAGGCTTGGGTCAGCTGTGTGACGGCGTCCTGGGAGGAGATGACTTCATACAAACCAAAGAGCTAAGGGTTTGGCCTGGGTATGACTACCTGGGCTGGAGCCGCGAAGCCCTTGGGCAAGGCAGCGTGGATATTGAGTTCGACTTTGAGAAACCACGTGTCTTCCACAACATGCAGGTAGGCAGTGAAAGCTGGGTTGATGCTGCATGTGTTGTTGTGCGCAAACAAATATGAGAGGGTTATCCAGGGCATTCTTATCCCACTGGAATCTCAGACAGCACGGAGCTGCCTGTAAATCAGAGATGTCATTGAGGCTGAAAGCCTCTGTTTCCGGTCTGTATCCTCAGGGATCTTTGTAAAATATGCTCTATTGTGTATTACAAGGCAACTCAGTTCATCCACAAGCCAGAGATCATGCTGAATCTACTGGATCTCAAGTTTTATGCACATCCAGTCTAACACCTAATCCTGTATCTGATCTGGTGACGGTATCTGTGTGTAAATGAATGTCTGTGCATTTTTGAGCAGGTCGAAACTCCAGCAACACTTAAAGCATGTAGAACAACTTAAAATTGTGCTATATACTACGACTACTATGTTGCTGGAGTTTTGACATTTTTAGACTGTTTCCTTTCTCCAGCTGGTGCATTGTGCCAGAAACCCCCACTCAACTTTTATGAGCACAGTCACTCAAGACCATAAACTCGTCTTCTGCCACTGTACAAAAATGAAGCCAAAATATCCCGGATATGGCTGCTGCCATCTTGTGCTGGTGACATAATTTGAGCCAGAGTCTGTGCAATAGCAGTCTCCATGGTATAGAGTTCCCGCACATACATCCATTTGAGCAATTGCAAACAGTGCCATTGATCACAAGCACACCGACTGGCACACATTTCTCTCAATCATAGCGTCGGTCCCCCTTTTTATAGCTAGTTACAACCACAATAATGACCATTTGAACATATATCAGTGGATGAGAGCCACCTAAAACGACAGAAATCATTTTTGGGAAAGATGTATTTGAAGTGTACTTTGTCCCATCTGCTAACATGGATGGGGCGGGGTTTATGACCTATATTGCAGCCAGCCACCATCAAGACCTTTTTTCTTCACTTTCGGGGAGCTATCATGTCCTCCATCTATTATACAATGCTCAAGGCCCACTCAGCATCCTGCCAAGAACTTAAGCTCCATGTCATTCCCTTCTCTTCTCATTTTTCTTGTCTGTATCTAAACGGTCAACTATCCAATGAGCAAATTTGTGTTTTGGAGGATAGTGAATTCTTGATCTGCCCTACTCTATCTTATCTGCCTCTGATTGGCTTCCCCTAACCCTAACAAATCCCACTCCTCTTGCCTAAATCTAGGAACGTCACCTTTGTTGTAACTGAAAAAGACAATACCTTAGCAAGCTAACTAAGCTAGCTTAATTAAGCTAACTGTGACACCCTCCTGTCCAACAGAAAACAGGCCAGCTCCACATTGCTTTTCATCTTCATCCTCTCCCTCAGTGTTCACCAGGGGAAGTTAAAGTGAATGCCAATTCAAGAACAAGCTTTGTCTGCTTGCCATTTTGCCTTGCTATATTTGCAATTGTTTTGATGCTGTGTCCGAAGTTTTCGAAGCTTCATGTTGGATGGGTGCTGCTTGTGGTCCGGTTGCTACCTTTTTATAAAGTTCAGGGGCTAAATGCATAAAACTCTGTGTAGATTCATGACTAAATCTGTGCGTAGGCACAACAGTAGAAATGTGCATCTGCAATTTTTTTTGTAAGATGTAAAAAGCTGTGTGTACAACTAAATCTGTTTTATAAATCTCGATCATTGTGGCTCTGGGTGCACGTGCATGGGTCTAATTTCCACCCACACAAACAGCTTTTTGCATATTGATACTTGTGCCTCTCCGCCACTCAGACCTGTCAGTGAGGAATCTGGCAAAGAAAGTGTGGTTTCTCCAACTGTGATGCATTGTGAGATTCTCCACTGGTGCCAGAGCTGCTGTCATTGCACACGACAGTGTTTATTTATAGTGTTCGTGCCATTAATTCATCACATTTCTGCAAACCATCGTCGCAGCAAATCTAAATCATCATTATTATTACATGGATGATCAATGATTCATTCGTGGGGCTCATGTTGAAACTGACTTTGCAAAGTGCAGCACAGGTTTATCCGTCATTAGTTGTTCTAAATTAAATGTATAAATGCTCCTTTGATTGACATTTTACAGAGTGCTATGTAGACTTCAAAAATTGCAACCTAAAAACAATGTTATATATCTAAACTTGTGTACAACTGGTTTGAAGGATGTATGAGGTGCGCACATTCTTCCGGCAAATTTCTCTTTAATTAATACCAGTTTTTTTGTGCGTACACATCTGACCAATGACTTCACCAGCACACTGTTACTAGCTCGGGGCTACACACCAATGTCCACAGGTTGCAGCCCAGAAACGTCATGAACACAGCAAAAAAAAAATAAAGTAAGAAAATCCAGGCAGAGGGCAGAGACTCAGCAGATAAATACACCACCACACACTTCAAGTGGGTGACTGAGAGGGATTACATTTGTATAAGTCTATACATTGTTTTGTTTTTTTAGGAAAATCCTACATAGTGTGCCTTTAATGAGAAAGAACAGCACACAGTACAAGCTTTACAGATTCACGGCATGCTCCCTCTTTAGAGGAGATGATTAAATTTCAGAGCACCTTGAGGCATAAATCTAAATATTAAAGAAGTAAAAGGGATTTAATTTAACTTTTTTATAAGTCCTTAATGTTTTAAAATGAGATCCCATAAATGATTCCCATGTGGTATGTGAAGAAAAGTAAGCAGGTAAAGAGCGGTTTGTTAATTAATACCTAGATTTGGTTAATTAATTACCTCATTATCACAATACAAGCATGTCATTGT
This sequence comes from Epinephelus moara, assembly GCF_006386435.1. Classification (NCBI taxonomy): domain Eukaryota; kingdom Metazoa; phylum Chordata; class Actinopteri; order Perciformes; family Serranidae; genus Epinephelus; species Epinephelus moara. Next base: position 29,568,934 of record NC_065511.1, on the reverse strand, counting down.
GTTTGTGGCAGGACATCAGGCTGATTGTTTCTTTTTGCATCTGATGAAACTCCTCAGCAGTTCTTGCAGCTCTAATCAGTACGACCTCTAAAACAAACTCCCAACAGCAGAGTTATGTGTCTGCCATCCCACCAGGAAAGCAGCACTTTGACCAGAATAGCTCTGCAGCCATTTAATTAGTTTTAATGCGCCATTGTTTATCATGGGACAGCGCATCTGTGCTCAGCTCTAAGGGTGCCACCGAGTTGCATCACAGACTGTTTGTGCGTCTGTGTGGCTTTTGGGGTTAGTTTGTGGAGCAAGAGGGGGGGATGATAATATGAAGCAACCCGGTTTGAGTTATAACTGTGTTGTCTCATTGGACGCCGGTTGGAATGTCGGTTTGGGAGGGATTCACCCTATACATGTGCATACTGAACAGCACGAATCCCCAGTCAGTGTTAAAAAGTGACAAGTAATCTTTTAGAGGTTTGGTTTTGACTGAGATCCAAAATATCTGGATGTTGTCGCTCCGCTTTTTTTTCTTTCACATATTTATTATTATTCTAGTGTTTCTCAGTTACCTTCTTAAAATCTTTCCCAGCGGTATTCCCTGTGTTTTTCTTACCCTTATCCTGTTTTCCTGCCTTCTCCCCAGTGGTTTTCCCTCACTAACCTCAGTTGACATACATCGTTATGCTGGCCTGGCAGAGCGGATATGTCAGACACACAGGTCAAACAAATAAAGAGTGGGAACCTGAACCTAATTCTGGTTCGACTTGTCTCTGTGGTTCCTTAACCTGCACCTAATCACTCTCCCAAAGGGAAATCTGCTCTTTGACCTTTTGCCAGTCATAACCTACATTTCCTACAGGATCTTTAACACACTCTGATTTTCCTTTGTAAAGCTCCAGCTCTGTCTTTGGGGAAATTTATGTAAAACTTTCCTCTGTAAACTCACGTGGAGGACGGGGCAATGAAACAAAAAGATCAGAGTGAACTCGTGAATGTAGGTTAGATTTATGATGAAACAAGCGAAACATAATGAATGCAGTGTTATGCTCTCAAATTAAGCTTTGTGCAGGTCATTGGAGCTGTTTTCCCTAAAGGAGTAGTGAATTTCTTTGGCTCTGTTGACTTATTAGACCCCCACCGCTACCACTAACATACAATACATACCCCCGCCCCCCCATTCTGTCGCCTTCCAGATAGAGTCAGTTACATGTCAACTCAGCATCTGGTGCAGCTGTTCTTCCTGCCTTTTGCATGTGTGTGTGCATTAACATGTGGATTAGGTTAAGAGTGGCTGGCCTCGCGCTAAGTGTGAGGTTAATAGCTAACCTGTCAGAGCAGCCCTTCTCTCTGAGAGGAAAAAAACCTCCCACCATCTCCTCCTTACTTGTCTATCTCTCAGATCTATAGTTTTGACCTCTCGTTTGCTCATTCTAACGTCCTCCTCATTCTTCTCTTGTCTCCTGAAGCCCCTCTTCCTCCTTCCAGCCACAATGACGCCTCATATATTAGATCAGCTTTTATAGATTCTTCTTCTTCTCTTCGGCCTTTCCCTGCTTGTAAAAATAGGAAAGATATATCATTTGCTCTCCTCCATCGGTCTTCTGTCATATACCTTCTTTTCTTGCATCCGTTCTTTCCCCCCGTTTTCTAATTTTGTTAATTTGTAGTCGTGCTCAGCTCTAAAGTCGTGCCAAAGCAATTACAGTTGAACAGGATGAGGATGTGTCATTAATTTTGTGTGTTAACTGAATCTCTTTGCGCCTCTCCACAGGGAAATTGGGGCCTTAGCCATTCATTCATTATACTGAGTTTTTTCAGATATTTGCAGGAGGGTTGAGTTAATTTAGGTGTGTAGATAATTAAAGGATTGCATCTTCACACCTGTCTTTTTTCTATTCCATTCTCTTCTGTCCTTCCTTTTTAGGTGCACAGTAACAACCGCCACACTCAGGGCGTCCGAGTCTTCAGCAAGGTAGAGTGTCTTTTTAAGCCTGGCATCCTCCAGCAGTGGTCCCCCGAGCTCACTCTGCCCGTGCCCCTTGAGGATCTTAAAGACCCCTCCTCTCGACCTATCTCCCTCCCACTGGGTGGCCGGCTGGCTCAGATCCTCCGCTGCAAATTCCACTTTGCTGACCGCTGGCTACTCATCAGCGAGATATCTTTCCTCTCTGGTAAGAAACAGGATTGAATGGATTAGTTGGATTAGTATGTCTCTGCACCAGTGGCAGAGGCATTATGTGTTCAGGTTGTCTGTCTACTTATCCGTCCCGTTCTTGTGAGCGCGATATCTCAAGAACACCTCGAGGGAATATCCTCACATTTGGCACAAATGTCCGTTTGGACTCAACAATGAACCGATCAGATTTGAGTGGTTCAAAGGTCACTGTGACCTCACATAACTCAAGAATTCATATGCTAATTGTGACAAAATGTCACACAAATGTCTAACAGGATAAAATAATGAAGTGAAGACACTTAATATCCAAAATGTCAAAGGTCAGCTTCACAGTGACATCATAATGTTCTGCTAGAATACTTTTCTGGCCGTTTTTCAGTGTCTTAACTTCACATTTGTTCAGATATTCAATTAGTGAAACTAATTTTGGGTGTCCACCTTGAATCTGTGCTGATTGATTGCTGATCTGTACTGCCGGGTTAAAGATGTGTGTGAAGCATCTATGTTTTACAATATTTGGCTTTGCAGCAACATCCATATTAGAAGTGCTGTCAACTGGACATGGCTACTATGAGTCTGGACAGACATTGATTCAAACTGCAGTTTGACTGATTGGTGGAGGCATACGTACGTGTTTCTGTGGCTCTGACAGTTTTTCTTTCACAGAGGCTTTGCACATATCCTAGCAACTATGCCTGGCACTGTCCAGCAGAGATTTGGCTGTGCCCAAACAATACCTAAATACAGACAATGGGAAAATAGACACTTGAAAAAGATTGTTGTGATGTGGGTATAAGTCCAGTCAGCATTCTGGAAATGCTGAGTAAAAGTCAAGTTGAGTGACACTCAATAATCTGATGAGCTCGGTTTGTTTCTGGACTTACTGTGACAGAATCACAAGCAGAATAAAGTTTTTGTCCTTGCTGTGTGCTTATTATCGATTTTAAGGTATCACATATTTTACAGCTAAGGACCTTGTCCAGACTCTGGCCGGGATCCAACTGAAAAATAATGCTGCTGTGCTCAACAAAAAACATTAGGAAGGGGCTACGCTGAACATAGATGTTCTAGGAGTTATTTTATACCGTCCTTATTAATTTTAAAGTTTATCAGAACCATAAATTTGAAATTACCTATTTTTGTGTTGTCTTATCTTCTCTATCTACCTTTTTATGGGCTGAAACAGATCCACGCAACAAACATAAAGGTGGTTTCGATATCTTCAGCAAAGACAGGATTTATGCGTATCTGATTAGAAGTCAGATAGAGGACTCGTCTGCTGCTCCTCCAGCTGAGATTGCAGTGACTAATTAAACTGTCCCGTCTACTCAAAAAGGCTGTCAGTTTTAGCGTGATAAGAATCAGTAAAGTGCTTAGTAATCACACCGGACTCAGGTAGCTAAAATGAAGTGACCCAGAGGTGGCACGTCTGGGTGCTGGGCTCGTGCCAGACTGGTAATAAATGACAAGCAAGAGCTGTTGCACCAGTAGCCACATCAGTACGCTTTGTCACAACATGGGCAAAAAGCCAGTGTTACGGCTTCAAACTGGAGTCTACACCTCCACAACTACCAAATGTTGCATAAGGCTCTCATATGGGACCGAGCTAATTTATGTTTGCTCCTCTAATACCAGATTGTGGTCAACTTTTAGCAACAATTGCATTACATATATCCATGGATTGCTCAGTAGCCTACGCCCTTGGTGCACCTTACAATACTATTCAAGTGCACAGGATAATCCACACATTATTTATACACTCAATGTTCCACTCATTATTTCGGTTGTTGCCCAAACAACACAGATATACAGGTGCTAGTATGAGGTGGAGGATGTCACCTCATCCCACTGCGCATGGCATCTGGGATCAGCGCTGTTACGCACACAGCAGCACAGCAGCACAGCCTCTGATTCATAGACAGACTCAGCCGAGTGTATCATCGGATACATCTTGTGCTCTGTAGACTTCAGCTAGTGACTAAAAACAACATGAACCCATTCCAGTGTGAATAAATGGATAAATAATCTCAGAAGACATTCAGTTTTGGATTTATTAGTTTTATAAAGCCTAAAAAAAACACTGCTGTTCCATGCAGGATTGCAAAGTTTCTGAAACGAATACGATTGTACTACGATTTGGGAAGCTACAGTGGTTAGCGGTACAGCTATTCAAAATCATTTTCAAGATTACAGCACTCCGGCGATATTTTAATAGAGTGCTTTAATGTTGTATGCAACGTCAACAGCCTCGGCGGGTTGATGTTGATTATAAATTATGTGGTATCGGACTAGTGCATGGACTTGAATCCTCATCAATACCCGATCCAGCATTTTAGGCGGCATCTTAGGCATTTCAGATACTTGCATCAGTATGAGAACAACCCTAGATGTTGCTATTAAATACACAAAAACAAAACAGTGATTGTTAGTTGGCCAGTTGATTTAGGTTTGCCAAGATAACAGTTTGTCAATACACAATCATTCAGATTAACCAATAAGAAATGCAATGAGTCAAAACAACATATTTAACATAATCTTCTGAGATGAATACTGAAACACAACCAGCTGTGACCACATCCACTGTTTCCCAACAGCCGAGGACATTCAGACAGTATGTTGTGCCATATAAAAGCCTCTAAACATATAAAACATGATTCATTTTCATTAAACTGTCTTCCTCTTTTCCTCCTTATCCAGAGCCGTTTGAGGAGGACGTCACAGACACTGATTCATTTCCTCCTAATCTTCCCAAGATTCCCACCACCAGCTCCTCTCCTCCTCCCGTCAACCACACCTCCTCCTCTCCCACGTCGAGCCACAGCTCCTCCAACACCACCACCACCACCAGCCCATCTGGTGAGTCCTGCTGTTCTTCCTCTTCCTCTTTATCCTCCTTCTCTCCACCCTCCAAATCTTTGTGTATTTACCATCCATCTTTACACCAGCCATTCTTTCTCAGTTGTCCCTTTTTCATCACCCATCATACTGCTTCAACTACATTACTGCTCTCTAATTCCCCTGATCTCTTCCTCATCACCTCTAGTCTCTGCGCTCATCTTTTTCTCCGCAGTTGTGATGAGTGTGAGCATGTCGGCAGTGTGTCTAAGCCATGTGTCTAAAGCAGAGCCAAAGGCAGGCAGTGCCAAAGGAGGCCCACGTCTGACTCGCCTCTCTCTTTATCACAAGCTCTGAAATCCTTTGGCCTCGAGCCAAACATTTGCTGAACCTAAGTCAGCACCGGATGCTTATCTTACACTTTTCATTGTACTTAAAGGGTAGGAGAAATCTGGCTTAAAATTAAAGGTCAAATGTTTTAATTTGAAATACTTAAGTTTTTCCGTATTTCTGTCTGGCTTTAAAAAAGTTGCTTTGAACTTTTAGTGATTTTCATTTACATGGATGAGACGCCAAATGAGCCCGAATCCTGCTATCTGTGATTTCCTCTCCTCATCACCCTCTTCTGAGTCTTCACCACCTTTCTTCTCACACATTCCTCCTTTGTTCATCCCTCGCTCCTCCAGAACCCCCCACCACCACCTCCTTCATGACGGACACCACTGGTAACTGGACGCTGTCAGGTGAGAGCGCAAAAAAAAAACAAAAAAAAAAACACAGAGAGGATGAACAGAGGGACAGGAGCTAGCTCCATCCGCTCTGGCCCTCGTCCAGCATCTTAAACTGTCCCTCTGCTCAGTAGAGAGTATGAAGTATAATGGTGGAGGGAATGCAGGGGCAGGCTTTGGCACTGGGTTCTGTCCCCAGGGTTTGAAGATATACAGCTGTAGGAAGAACACTAACAGCTATAGTACATTACATTTATGTACAATAACAACTTGGCTTCCTGCGGTCTCACAAACTGCATGTTTTTTTCGGGGAACTGGCTCTGTTCTACACAGCTAAACAATACCAGGCATTTTAAAAGCTGGAAATGGTTTTCTGTGGCGTGTATGCTGCTTTGTCCTTGTTACTGGCTGTGGTTGAACGGCTTTGTTTGGGTTTATTTATTACCCGCATGGTGTTGAACTGACAGAGTGAGAGAGTGAGAGAAAGCGGGTTGTTTTCTGTTGTGACAATGTGGTGTGTAAATCTTTGGCTTGTAAATGTGTGGGTGAGTGTGTGCTTGCAGGTGTATATTTGTGCATGCACATAAAAGCATCATATATGGTGTGTGCCTGTTTTTTAAGTCTTTTTAACTGAGCTATTTGTCTCACTTTTTCTGTTAAAGTGGTTTTAAGAGTTTAGCGCAGTTCCATCCCTCATTCAAATAGCATGCCACATTTGACCTTCAAGGGAGGAATAAAAAATAACCGGATGATTCGGATTAATATTTAACTACAAAGGCGAAGCAAAACAGTGTTTGTTCTGTTTATTCTGTTCTCAAAGCAGCAGGCAATGAGCCCTGTGGTACGAGCGGGCGTACTGGATGCATACAAACACAGACAGCCCTCATCAGATGTTTAGTAGGCTTGATGAAAGCATGTTGGTGTGTGTGACCCCAGCGAGTGCGTGACTGTGCTGAAAGAGATAATGCACACAGACTGAGCAGTGCATTAACTCATCCCAGCATAGTCGTCTCCACACACCACATCAGACCTGCAAATAACACCAGGTTTCAGATAATTGAGCTTGTACTATTACAAATATCTAACATTTCCACCTGTTTTTTTTTTTTTTCCTCATCCAGATGCAGAATTTGGTGCCAACACTCCAAGGGCGGGGCTTCCTGTAGCCAAGGATGACAGCAGTAATACAGCTATTCTGATTGGCTGCCTGGTGGGCATCATCCTGCTGCTGCTGGCTGTGATAGCTGTCATTCTGTGGAGGCAGTACTGGAAAAAGATACTGGGCAAGGTGAGTCATTGATTCGTCACGTTTTGCCTGTCGCTGACTGATAAAATCATGTTTTCGTTCACTGATACATATTCTCACTGGCGACATTAGTTTCCCTTAACACCCAAATAAACAACTTGTCTTCTGACTTGGCATAGGACCTTATTTTATAAAAGAACATTTTCCATCCAGCACGGTTTGTTGGGTGTCAGGTGTGTTTATAGGTTTGTATGTGTTTGTAGGTGTGGCAGCAACACTGTCCACAGCACTGAAAGGGAGTAGAGGAGATCGATAGAGAGACAGACAAACAGAAAGTGTCACTAACTTTGTTTCTTGCTTGCTTTCCGTGGTTGTAGACAGAATTTTCAGCTTTACATTTATCCTAAAATGGGTAACATGTCATGATTTAATGGGAGAAACCAAGCAATGCTACAGCTCTGCTAATGAATTTACACACCACTGGCAGAATTTGTAAAGAATTTTTTTTTAATATGACTGATTATGCAGCTCACATACAATATGCTAGCAGCACCTAGACAAGCTTTAAAACCTCTTGAACAAAGTGGAGTGATCAGACCAAAACTGAATTTGATAATGATCAAAAACACAAGGCCAAGTCAACCCCTCAGTGGCTACAGCCTCAAAAACTGAAAATTCTGGAGAGGCCATCACAGTCTCCTGACCTTAGTACCTTTGAGCCACTTTGGGGAGATCTGAAACGTGCGGTTAATGCAAGAATACCTAAGAATTTACAGGACCTGGAGGCTTTATGCCAAGAAGAATGGGCGGCTTTACCACCTGCTAAATTAAAAGGCTTTGTCAACAACTATTACAAAAGACTGCAAGCTGTCATTGATGCTGAAAGGGGCACTACACAGTGTTAGGAACTAAGGGTGTGCAAACCTTTGAACGGGGACTATCTCAGTTTTTCAGTTTTCTTTATTGCCATGTTTTGTTTAATGATTGTGCTGCTCTGTGATGCCTTACAGTTTAATTTGAATCCAATTAAATATAAAGGAAATGTGTTTAGCCTTGTCACTGATGTTTTCTTAAAGGAATGGTACACATCTCACAACTTTTGCCAGGGTATGTGAACTTATGAGCAGAACTGTATGTAAAATCACACCTTTAGCACCCCCATATAGCCCAGATGGAATAATACTTTGTTTTATAACCACGTTTTCAAGCAACTGCGACAATTTGACTGTGAGATCAGCAGTCGAATCAGGCTCCTCAGATTGAATCGTCAGTAGTCATCTATTCTGGGTCAGTCAGTCAAGATTGGGGTCACATGCAATGCCTTTCTTTATTTATTAAGCAGATGTTCCTATTTCAAGTTGGTCGTACTCTTGGTTTTAGCATCTATCTCTGAGATGTCTCTTACCACCCTAGTACAATGGAGGTGAATTAAATTTTGTTTGTGTTGCGCAAAGCGCTACATCTTCTTGATTTACCAGAAACAATGTCTCCCTTACTCTGGATAAATTCATAGATCTCGCTGTTAACAGCTTTCACTTAAAGTACTTTCTACAGAAGAAATAAACCTAAGTGAGATAATGTTTTTCTTGTGTGATTAGGCAGAACTGTCCCTTTAACTAAGTTTAAATGATTGATATCAGGCTGAGATAACAACTGCAGGTCTTTTGGCAGAGTACCACTGGATCTCCATCTGGATGTGTTATGGGAATCCTTTTACATTTATTCCAAATTGTTCAAAGATTAGAGGCTGTTTCCCCAGTTTGATCACCATCTGCTTTAGGGATTGAAATGATGTTTTTATACTCAGTTGCCAGTTTATTAGATACAGGAAGGTAAAACAAATGCAGGCTAAAGCTGTTTTCTCTCACTTGGGTAGAAGGCGCAGGAGGCAGGATATGATGCAAAAAAAATACGCTGCAGCAATCACAGTGTTGTGTTAAGATGGCCAGTTCATAATTTAAGACATTTAGCTGCAGCATTACATTTGAAGCCTGTACGACACACCACTATAAACCGCACCCGCGACCAGTACAAGGCAAACCCAGCCACACGATGGTTAGTTGAACTTTGCTTCAACATGACATTGTAGTTAATAAATATGAGGCTAAATGTAGCAGTAATCCACTTTATTCCTATACCGTAGCCCCCTTTATTTTAACCGAACACTCCATGGCTAGCTAAATGCTAACTTAGTATTTTCTTCTGGGCTTCAGCTTCCAGGTCAAGGGGTGAAGGGGGCTGATAGTGCAGGTATGGTGGGCAAGTCATGTAGCTGCTGGTCACGTAGCTGCTCCAGCCACAGCCATTCCAACTCTGTGTTTTGTTTCGTAATTTGGTCATTAAAAACTGATTGCCTTGCTGTTCCTTGAATTTGTCTGGCAGTTTTGGTGTCAGCCCTTACCGAAAGAAGTTCCTGAATCCCCTCATCACTCAAGTTAGACATTTGCTTTGCTGTTTTCATTTAAATGACCCTTTTTCTTCACCCTCGGATGTTTGTGTTCTTCCAGTTTCGCACCAGTTGTTTGATAGAAATGTCATCAACATGTCCACTCGCTCACTGTGAATTCTCCTGACAATGACCTGCGCCATTCACACATGGGCTCAGTCGGACATTACATGGACTTTGTACTAGGGAGCTGGCAGAGTAACGCCTGTTTCATAACCGGTCCAACTTATTCAGACATTTGCATTCTCACGTACAAGTGCTCCAGGTTATGTCTAGATAAGTTCAAGGTTACAGTGCATGTATGAAAGGGGCTTAATCCCTCCATAAATCCTCCCTTTATTAAGGTTAAAATATGAGTTTTTTGCTTAAACTGTTAAAAAAGAGGCATTGAGAGGTAATTTTGTGTGACACTTAGAGATGTATGTCCTAACATTTAGCCTATCTTAATTATTTAAACGGGTTGGACATTATATTAGATGAAGTTCTCTCTAAAACATGACCATTTTAATCTTCATGAATGTAGGGTTTATTGCAGGATTCTTAAATTAGACTGCATGAGTTTTTTTTAGCTGTACCTAATTAACTGGCACCAGAGTGAATGTAACCTTCATCTTGTATTTCTTGCGTTACCTGTGAACCCTCTGCCCTCCCAGGCCCAGGGTAGTCTATCCAGTGATGAGCTGCGGGTTCACCTGTCTGTCCCCTCGGACAACGTGGTCATCAACAACACACACAGCTACTCAAGCCGCTACCAGCGCATCCACACTTTCCCCGACGACCGCGACCATGACAGAGAGGGAGAAGGAGAGTACCAAGAGCCCATCGCTCTGCTGCGGCCTAGGGATCACAGAGACAGCACAGGTAACCTACAAACACAGAGTCATGGAGTGCATTCATATGACAGTGTCTCTTTTGTTTCTCTCGGAGTGGTTCGGTAAAAAAAAAAAAAAAAAAAAAAAAAGAAGACATTTAGTATATTAGCATGACATTGTACATGCTGACATCCAGTAAAACATACCACATGTTAAATACATGTTGACAGGGACTGATCTATAGTCAACCACACACAATTGGCATGGAGTCAGTGGGAATTGTGAAACAATGCAACATTCCATATGTACATAATTTAAATTTCTGCAAAAATGTATGCGGTTTGTTGGGGCTGCTTCGTTTGCGTGCCTGTGTTGGTGCTTTTGCAACCCTCCGTTGGTTGATGATATCAATAAGCAAACTCATGTGCAAAGAGGAAGCAGCAGGGGGAAAAAAATGTGGCATGCATATCAAGAAAACAATGGTATTCCAATGTATTTCACCACACCAAACACAAGTAAATCAAACCAAACACCCCGCGAGGAAGAGTGCCTCCAAGAAGATGCACAGCGTGGAGGGGAGCACAAAAGAGCTATTGTTCTGGGAAAAGGGAAGAAAAAGAAAAGAGGGAGGAGAAAAGAGGAGTAAAGAGAGAGAAAGCATTCCTTCACTTGCAATGCACCACAGGAGGTCTGCATGCCGCCTTTACGAGGCGCCTGTGTGAGTTTGAAATAACACGAGTAACAGAACATTATTTCATCCACTGGTTTTTGTTGTGTATGTAAGACTTGTGTTAACTTTGCCTGTTCTTGCTATGCTCCATCTGTTCTGTGCTCCATGTGTCAGTGCAACCCCTCCTCCTCCCATCCTCCCATTGTATTATAATGGATATGCTAACAGTGTCATGCTAATGGTTGTTACTGTGTTTCGTTGTGTGTGTGTGTGTGTATTTTGTGTCACGTGCCACTTTGTACGATCCATACGATCCATATTATGGTTCCTGCGTGTACCCCGCCTCGTCCCGTGCGTGTTTGTGTGTGTGTATATGTTTACGTGTGTGCCCTCCCAGCCTTGCTGTTAAACAACCCAGCCTATCACCTGCTCCTGTCAGATCACAGGAAAAGTTCGAGACCTCTTGTCGTCTCCAGCCCCACTCAGGCTCAGGAAAAGAGCCTCAATGTGCCCCAGGGTAAGAGACCTCGGACCGGGCCAGCACAGTCAGGAGGGGGTCCTACCTCTCTGCCTGCCTACCTACCTACCTGTCTGTCCAGGGCTGGGGCTTTTGAAGTGCTCTCACCATCACCGCACAAATAAATGCTTCTGGGAGATAATTAGTCTCTTCTGCATGTATCTGACCCTCATCATCCTTCCTCTAACTCACATAATTAGTCTTTCAGATTCACTTACCACTAAAAATAACTTCGTTTGAAGGGATAGTTTGGTATTCGGGGGATTGTACAAACTTTTTAAACTCATTCAAAGACTGACAAACTCATAGATGCCTCTGTTTAGCCAGCATGGCTCTGTTAACGGCTGTTGGGCCATCACTTTGGTCTAGACTGAAGTACCTCGACAACTGTTGGATAGATTGACCCGAAATTTTATACAAAAATTTGTGGTCCCAAGATGAAGCCTAGTGATTCTGGTGATCCCCTGACTTTTACTTTAGCACCACCATTATGTCAAAGTGTAATTTGTTGAATACTTTGGTTTATGACCAAATACCCACAAAGCTAATGGGGGCTTTGTACTTGTTTAGAGCTTATTAACAAATGTTAGCATGCTAACGTCCCACCTGCTAAATAAAAACATAAACAATGTCAGGATGTGAGGATGTTAGCATGCTAATATTAGCATCAACAGCATCACTGTGCCTCACAGAGCTGTTAGCATGGCTGTACTTAAACTGTAGTCTTGTAGCGTGGTGTGGGAATGAGTCCTAAAACCTAGAAATGAGTTGGCATATCAGCACTCTCGGTTCCCTCGTCTCTAGGTCAATTGATTTTTATTTAGATGCCTGAAATCATGCCTGTGGTTTACACAAGCTTGAGAAATTTTCACGTGTTGTTCTATGACATAAAATGCGTCAGTAAATACCCCACTTGTGAATTTTGAAGCTTTTTCGTATCTGTTGCTAACAAGTGGCTAAATGAGATTACAGACTGTCATCACGCCACACATGACCTCACAGCCTTGTGGTGGCGACATTGAAGTCATGCAATTGTGGTGTAGTTTGTTTATAGCCTAATATTAGCTTTTTACCTCTGCCACTTGCATTTGCTTAAAATCATGGAAGTAGTGTGCATTTGTGAAGATTATCTTGCTGAACAAAACATGTGAGTATCATAAACATTTGTCTGCCACAGAGCTGCGATAATCCAAAACCCAATGGAAAATCCCACTGGCTTTATGTCGAGAGAACCAGGGCAATGCTGAGTTCCAGATTGGCCCACAAATAAACGTCATCCCTGCAGCACTATTTTGTCTGTAATACACTCAGTGGTGTGTTTAGCTTCAGTCTGATATTGTGTGTGTGAATCTGTGGATCACAAAGGCACTACTTTAAAAAACAGACCATACTGTGCAGGGTTCAGTAGTTAGTAGGACACGTATAGGCCTGGTGTCAAAATGTTTTCTTTAATATTTTTTATAAGCACAGCATCAATCTTAACAGTTGGATCAAACTGTGTGTGTGCATCGGGTCAGAAAGTTTCCCATCATCATCATCATCTTCATTATCATTTTAACAAAGGTGTAACAACTTAGTATTCAGCCACACTCCCCACAAGTCTTTGACTTATGTGTGCTGTCAGAGCCTCATGGAAGCTGATTGCGTTGAATGTTAAGTTGTTACACCTTTGTTAAATTAAAACTTTAAATTTCATCTGTAAGTACAGCGGTAGATTCTAAATTAGTTTAAACGTAGATAGAAAAGATTCATACAATGTCTCAGGGAGACTGACTCTTGAAAAAAGTTTCACTCATCCATCTCAAGAAGTTTAATTATATTTTTCTGATTCTGATACCTGCTACATGATCTAATAGACATCCAGGAATTAAGCAGGAGAAGGGGTAATTTTAGGCACTGCAAGGCAGATCCTCAGCATGTGTTGTAGCCAAGGTTTAACTATCTAGTAAAGACAGCAGTAACTTTTGTCATATTTTTTATTGTTTCAGAATCTATTTTTATATATATATATCTTTAACTCTTCGCCTGTTTTTATCATCTTGTGTTTTATTGTGTTAGGTTTATTATTTCTGTTTGAAGCTTCTGTTCTGCACAGAACTTTGTGAAGTTTAGTTTTTCAAAAGCGTTGCACAAAGAGGTTTTTTTTTTACCATCCAATGAGACTCCCCTCAAATCCAAACTATCCCTTCATAACGAGCTGTCTGGACTTGTGATAGCATGTGACTCTTTCACTTACAGACGTCATAAAGCAAAACAAAGTTGTTTTTAATGACACAGTTCTTCTAATCTCTCCATTTCATCCACCCTGTCTGTCTCTCCCTCCTCCCTTCAGCCTGTGGTTTGGACATGGACATGGAGAAGGGTTTCCCCCCAACTCAGGAGGAGCCTCCTCCCTACCCTGGCTCCCCTCCGTACCCCTCCCTGTCTCCTCCTGTGTCCCCCCCACTGCCTCCCAGCGTTCCTCATTACGCTGAAGCAGACATCGTGAGCCTACAGGGAGTCAGCGGTAACAACACCTACGCCGTGCCCGCCTTGGCCTCCTCAAGCCCCGGGGCTGACGCCGCCCCGCTGCCAGAGCTGCCACGCCAGTGTCTCATCTTCAAGGAGAAGCTGGGAGAAGGACAGTTTGGAGAGGTGAGAGCTGACCTGAAAAATGTGTGTGTGTGGGTGGAGGGAGGGGTATTTGTGCTTTAACAATGTCTGTGTTTATTTTGTGAAAGGTGCACCTGTGTGAAATTGAAAACCCCCAGGACCTTCCCAACTTGGAGTTCCCCTTCAATGTGAGAAAAGGTCGCCCTCTTCTGGTAGCAGTGAAGATCCTGCGCCCAGACGCCTCCAAGAATGCCAGGTCTGTAACTTCATACACAGCCGGGCTCGGCTCCAGTGTGGTTCACAGTTTTTCTTTCCACTTTTACAGCTTATCTCCTCTTCACCCCCTAAATGTGTTCAGTGAACTGCAGCATTTCCACCAGCTATTAAATTTCTGCAGTTTCAGGGTGTATCTAGAGGTGTAGCCCAGAAATTGTTGTCAGAAACTTTGTTTGACCTTCTGGAGAAGAAGTCTAGGATTATTTTTTGAGGAATGTACCATGTAACACATACTTGTTTTAGACTGGGCTGTAAAATCTTTCTGCTGAAATTTGACTTTCCGTATGACATTTGACCTCCAGAGGGCAGAATGTGAATTTCCAAACAAATCCAGAGCACTCAGCCGTCCCATACAATGTGTTGGTAATCCACCTGTCAAATACAAGTCCAAATATTTTCTCACATTTTAGCCGTGAATCATTCATTCAGCTCTTAAGGAAAAATATCTGGACCTCTGAGGTTTTGTGGATGTTTGACTCTTTTCACCAGCTGCTTGTTTACTTTGGCTCTTTGCCCTTTTGGCTCTGGGGCAGGTACAGCTCCTATCTTGTTGAGCGTTCGTGCTGAGAGGGGCTGTCCACAGGTTTTTTATGGGAGGTTAGTGAGAGCTGGAGCAACACAAACATATTGACCAGCAGAACAAATCAGTGTAGAAAGCCACCTGGAGTTGCACGCTGGGGATGTTGATTTTGGAGATTTACTTTTACATTCGACCTAAAATCAGCATGTTTGACTCTTTGTCCTTCCTGTGTGATATCTCTTCATCCCTCTGATATATTTTACCCATCCTTTTTATCATGGTAGGAACGACTTCCTGAAAGAGGTGAAGATCCTGTCTCGCCTGAAGGATCCAAACATAATCCGTCTGCTGGGAGTGTGTGTGAGCAGTGATCCTCTCTGTATGGTCACTGAGTACATGGAATGTGGAGACTTGAATCAGTATCTGTCTCACCGAGTGCTTCTGGATAAGACAGGGCCTTCACACAACACCCCGACCATCAGGTTAGCCAGACGTGTGCACACACACATTGCACATGTGCATAGATATAAAAAGAATCTAAAGCTATAATTGATGTATTTATCATTCCCTACATGTGTCAACTTTTCTTCCACCTCAGTTACCCTGCTCTCATCTCCATGGCCAGCCAGATTGCATCGGGAATGAAGTTCCTCTCCTCCCTCAACTTTGTGCACCGGGACCTGGCCACACGTAACTGTCTGGTTGGGGGTGAGAGGGGTGAGTGCGGAGAGGACCGGGGCGGTGAGCGTCACATCAAGATAGCTGACTTTGGCATGAGCAGGAACTTGTATGCTGGAGATTACTACAGGATCCAGGGCAGAGCTGTGCTGCCAATACGCTGGATGGCCTGGGAGTGTATACTCATGGTGAGAGGACAGGAGTGTGTGTGTGTGATGGCTGCTATACTATAGATTATATTGTTAATCAGTTATGCTGATTTACATTGACAATACTGGCGGGGTGGTATTTTAAAAAAAAAATTCTAGGAGTACTAAAGTCCTACAGAAACAAGTCAAATTTGGATAAAAAAAATCAATTATACCTAATTCCATTTCATTACCCAAAATAAAAGGGAATCTGCTGCATAATCAAAAGCTTATGATTTCTTTCCCCTTTTTCAGTTTGTATTACCAAAACATTTCTGTATATGCAACAACAGGAGCTTGTTTACTGTAAACTTAAGTAGTCCGTGTAGCAGGAAATCCTAATTTTAGTCAATTTTAGTTTCACAGTATGAACTCCTTCTGCTCCTTTGAAAAAAATTTACACAAATGCAAAGACAGAAAACAAGTGGAGATAAATGCATACTGGGATAAAAAAAAATAAATCTGAAAATCTGTAAATTCCAATAATGATTCTCATGTGTAAAAGCAATTCAGTAAATGTGTCATCCTTAGAACAATTTGTCCTCCTATGACAATCATCTGGATAATAATTTTCATACTGATGGATTTATTATGATGTTGAAAATGACAGTGTCTGTCTGTGTGGTTGTTTGCTCTCAGGGTAAGTTCACTACGGCCAGCGATGTGTGGGCGTTTGGGGTCACTCTGTGGGAGATGCTGAGCGTTTGTCAGGAGCAGCCGTACTCCAACCTCACAGATGAGCAAGTCATCGACAATGCTGGGGAGTTCTTCAGAGACCAGGGCAGACAGGTACAAAACAGAGTCTTTGATTCTCAGTCCTCACTCAGTAGTTTATTCAGATACTTACACATACTCTGTTCCTACTGATAAAAGCTGTCCTTCAATTTTCTGATCTGTTTTCATATTAAGCTCATAATGTAATAAATGCCACAAACAACAGAGAACAAACCCATCATTAACTGTTTAGAGGTTTATGATCTCAGAGGACCTCTAGTGGCTGGTCTTTGGGCCACACCTCTTATTCATCTGAGCATTTAGTGGAATATGACAAATGTTGAAATCATAATTCTTAAAGAGACAGTTCAAACCAAATCAGAAATATGTAAAAAAAATTTTTTACCTGAAGTGTTATTTATTAATCTAGATGTTTTGGTGTGAGTAGCTGAGTGTTATCATAGTAGCTGAGTGTGCGATATCATTCATAGAGATGTCTGCCTTCTCTCCAGTATAATGGAACTAGATAACACCCAGTTTGTGGTGCTCAAATTCTGAAAAATACATTTGAAAAACACAGCAGAAATGTCTCTTTCCAGAAATCATGACCTGGTTACTCAGGATAATCTACAGACCTTGTTGTGAGCAGTGTCACAGAGAAGCTATTATTTCCAGCTAACTACACCTGCCAACTGTATCACTGCGCCCATGGAAGCATGCATCTACTCATGGACGAGAGGCTCGTGCTCATGAGATGTAGACGTTATGGCGTCCTCCTCGGCTGAGCTGTAACGTTAGCTAGCTCATTGGTGCCAGGTGAGCTAGAAGTAGATGCACACTTCCCTCTGTGCAGTGATACAGTTGGCAGTTGTAGTTTCAAAAGTGGAAATAAGATAATTCCTCCATGAAGCTGCTCACAACAAGGTCTGTGGATTAAATGAGGAACTGTGTCATGATTTCTGGAAAGACATATTGCTGCTGAGTTTTTCAAAAGGGTTTTTTGGCACTTTAACCACCACAAGCTGAGTGCCATCTAGTTCCATTATACTGGAGAGAAGGCAGAATGATACCTCCAAGACTCAGCAACTCACACCAAAACAGTCTAGATTAATAGATAGTGCTACAAGCAAGGGAAAGAATATGTATGACTGATTTTAGGGTGAACTGTCCCATGTTAATCTGCAGGAAACAAACTGTGTTTCACCAACAAGAAGTGCAATTAGTGATAGTCTTGTATGATAAAATAATTATTCATTTCATAGTTTAAATCTGGTGGGCTTTATCACACATGAAAAATGTAGTTAAAAGGTCTCCCTAATAAAATGGTCTCTTCCTCTCTCCCTCTTCCAGGTGTATTTGAGCAGGCCAGCTGTGTGTCCTCAGGGTCTCTACGAGCTTATGTTGAGCTGCTGGAACAGAGACTGCAAGCTCCGCCCGTCCTTTGCCGACATCCACTCCTTTCTTACTGAGGATGCCATGAACATGGTGTAAAGAGAGGAACAGCACCACGACAAAGGCAGCATTAAAGAGGGGAAACGTCTTGTACGTTTATGCAGCAATGCTACGGTGGGAATGTGTGGTGGAGGTGCTGCACAGGAGAGGCAGATGAGAAAAGAGAGTGGGTTGCTCGCTTTGATATTTGTACTTTTTTGGGTGGCTGGGGCTGAGACACCGCTGGTTCGGTTTATTTCCACATCAGACCCCCGATCCCAAATCCAACTCCAGCTTTAGACAGCTAACAGTCTGCTACATTTCACAGGTGGTGGGTGCAGTCTGCATAGGAACTTTCTCTCTTCTCAGTTACTTTAACAGACAAGGAGGGTTTGTGTGACTGGTGATTAAGTGCCGTGGAGTTAATGACACAGGAAGCTGCAGAGGCTTAATGACAGAAAATACTCCAAACTAGGAAGCTGGCAAATGAACGGTTATTAAGTTTCATTACTTTTATTTATCCATGTTGAATGCTACATTTAGGGTTACAGGTGATGGTGCATAGGACACACAAACTTCTCTAGACAGCACACCTATGGGTCAGACATGAAAGTGCACACACAGGGATTGTCTTAGTATTTATAGTATGTATAGGCTACTGTACACGTTAGTCTAATGCATATGATTACTCCACACTTCAGCCCCTTTTGCCCATCTAAGACAAAAAATGATAGTTCTGTAAAAGTCTATGAAAAGATTCAGACATGGCTGATGGCTGTCTAGAACATGAGTGATCTCACCATGTTTGCCGACCCCTCAGCAGTCCTTTGTCTCAACCCCAAAACCGTACATGGTGACCCACGTCCATAGCTGTAACTCAAAGGACTAAAGGTAAATGATGTAGACCAGACAAGAGCAGCCCCCTTTATGCGATGCATCAAGTTAGCTCTCAACCACCGCCCACCCCATTGTAGTTGAAAAGCCCAAGCAGTTTCTTAACCCCATCATAGAGCCACAGAGAGAGGAGCTGTGTCCCTGGTGCCAAATGGACTTCTCAAACCTGAGGAAACAGGCACAGAAGAGGAGGATCTGCTGCTGCCGGCGATAGGCGACCCACAAACTGGAACAGCTTTTCCAAGCAGAGAGACAATGCTGCCAGCCGGGGCAGTGGACGGGACATCTTCAGATGCGCCTGCTCAGGTGTTTTGGCAATTTCTTTTGTATCTGGCTGCAACCCAGACACAAAGGATAGACGTAAAATTCCACAACCAGCTGCACTTTAAATCCTCCATGCATATCCCCGGCCCTGATGAAACTCTTCTCTGTGAGGGGGCCTGATATGATTCCTGTTGATGTGGATTCTTATCACTTGTAGTGATTTCAGTTATTTGCCAAGGGAGATAAAAATTCAGGACAGTCTGTCTGCCTTGTTAAATCCTCCCCCACAAGGCATTGCCAACCATGAGATGTAAAATATTATCTAAAAAAATGGAATGGCACCATCAGTTCATCTCATTTTAATTATATAACAACCTTTTGTTCGGTGTGTCAAGACATGTTTACTCATCGAATAATCAATCTTTGCTCATCTAATTGCATTACTGTACTCTAAAAACACACAGTTAAAGGGTAATTGAGTTTTTTCCAACCTGGAGCCTATTATATCATGTTTTTGAGTCTGAGTGACTAATGGGAACAACAATTTTGAAACTGGTTCTGTATTAAGTGACCACTAAGGGCATTTGTGCACCATCTATTTAGGTCGACTAAAGTGTTTGTTTTTTCAATTGACAGGCGGCGAAAGGATCCCTACAAAGGACATCCTTTTTGTTAAAGAGTTAAATCATTTTTGTTTAACCAGAAAAAGCCTCGAAAACACTATCACCAAACCCACCAGACTCCATTTAAATAAACAGTAATTCTGTCATTTTAAAACACACTTTATTCATAGTCCTGGTTAGGTTGAAATAAACCCTTGATTCACCTAGTTAAATGTGAAAATATGCTGACTCTATGCATGGTAAAATTAAGCCATGTCCACTGAGCAGTACAGTTCGGTACGTTTTTTTTCCGTTTCCATTGTGAAAAGTTGTGGATGGTACCAATGAAACTGTTCCGTACTGTCCCCGTTTTTGGTCCCCCCTCTGTTGGGGTACCTAGCACACAGATCTGGTACTAAAAGGTGGAGCTGTGAACATTGCAGTGGGTTAATTGGTCAAAAGCGGATGGTCACTCTGCTCAGGGCTGAGTTGTGGCTGGTTTTGAGGCTCATGTAACCACTGTTCATACCGTGGAGACCATCAACACACCTTAAATTTCAATGTGACAATATTGACCATTACTTTAGTTTTTATTATGTCTCTTGGATGACATACACTTTCAGTAATGAGTGGATCTACAGGCGTTTAAAGATATATACTAATTTCGACAAGATTATGTGAACTGCATATATTCTACCCCGTTGTGCGGACAATAAACGAGGTGCAGACTAATAAAGGAAGAAATACTGTGAGTGCTGGACGGAGCAGTGAGTGACAACAGCCCCGCCTACATTTAAAGGTACTGTTTGCAGTGGAAACGCTAGGGTCTAGGTACCAAGTCTGAAGGGTTACTTTTGGTTACAAAGGTACCATACTGAACATTTTGGGTGGAAATGGGGCTTTAGTTTTTAATTTAAATGGAGCCTGGTGGCCTTGGCGATAATGATTTTGAGGCTGATTCTGATTAAACAAAAAGGATCCTTCTCTTTAGCAAAAAAGGTCCATCTCCTTTGGGATCATTTCTATAATGTTGTCAGACACTTAAAATAATAATCAGAGCCTGTCTGTGCCAAAAACAAACACTTTTAGTGGACATTCACTGACAGTGCACAAACGTCCTAAGTAGTTATAATGCAGTCTGTTTCACCGCTGCATCTGTCTCACTTACAACTGGACCAATTTCAAAAAAATTATTGTTCCCATTAGTTACTTAGACACAAAACACAGGAAAATTGGGTCCACGTGAAAAGATACCAAAATTACCCCTTAAGGTTTTACCCAAATAGGAAATTCTGGGAGTCCTCATTTTAGTGTGAATGTCAACATCAACCTCTGCATTATCCCATGTTAGTACATTAAGCTGACCACGGTAGAATCAATGCTGTCTCTACCTTACTGATTGTATAGCACTGTAAATCAGTCCTCATCAAGATCATCAAGTAATAACATGTTTACTGATTGTGAATGGTTGTGCCATTTGAATCATTTTTGATACACTGTAGTTCAACTAAACCCATATTTTTATATATACTGTATGTACTTCGACACTTCTCAATGTCTGATTTTGTCCTTTTGTGTCTTTGAAGTTGAGCATAATAGTATGTACATATTTTAAGGACAGAATTGTAATTTCCTTTACTAATATATGGAAAACTCTTTGTTACAATTGGGGTCTTCTGTATCTCTGTAGAACGCTTGCTACCTTGATGCCATTGTAATTCATCGTTGTCTATTTTTGTAGATGTTTTAATAAAGTTAACCTTTTCAAATAAATCAAGATGTGCTGTCGGGCTGTGATGAATGATAATTTCAACTATGGATGGATTTTGTTCGATAAAAAATGAGTAGTTTAAAAGATGCCATTCATTATTTCCAAGCTCAAATTGCTTGATTTGTCCGACCAACTGTGCAAAGATGTTCAATTCCCAATGTGGAAAAAGGACTTTATACTGCCTGATTAGGGAGTATAAGGTTGAATGGACTATAGAGCTTCCAGCTGGTGTGTACAAAAAAGGATCCAAGAGCCATTTAATCATTAAATGACAGTGGAGGGCAGGTGAATGGATGATTTTCTCTGTACAGTATACAAACATAGATAAATACATTACCATGCATACTATAACCAAGCATAATAAATAAAAAGTACATAAGTTTACTCTATTAAAGGTACAGTGTGGAAAATTTAGGGGGGTATACTGGCAGAAATTATATATCATATGTATGTTTTCAGTTGTGAATAACTTGAAAAAACAATTTCTGTTACCTTAGAATGAGCAGTTTATTTGTACGTAGTGAGCAGGTCCTCGTCCATAAAGTCTGCAATGTTGCATCGCCATGTTTCTACAGTAGCCCAGAACGGAAAACCAGGCTAGCAGCCTATCTCCAACATGCCGAACAGCATTAGAGAATCACTGATTTGTAACGTGAAACTGCCTTATTCTGCGTTTTTACTGATTTAATAACCTGGTCCATTTGTTTCGGAGAGGAAGAGACCTCTGCGGATAATTAGGCTCCCAATAAAAACCTCCTGAACAATATACAAGGAAGGAAGGAATTTAAAAGAAGTTTCAGCTGATTGCAATCTGCAGTCCTCATCACTAGATGCCACTAAATCCTGCTACATCTGACTGTTCCTTTAATGTATCCGCTTTCTAAAGAGGGAATCCGAAAGCCTTCGTCAGGATCCTACCTAAAAAGAAAACATAAGTAAATACGGCACTGAAAAATATACAACCATTTTCTCCTCTTAGCAGTTTGCATTACCTACTGAGTTGGAATTGATCTCACAGGTAAGTATATCACACAGCTCAAAATCAATAGGCCTATCAAGGTCTGTTGGAATGTCAGATACACACATTAAATCAGGAGTGGTGTGGCAGCATGGCCTCTGACTAAGGGTCTGTACATACGGTTTAGTGGTGTGGCAGCATTGTCACCAACAAAGGATTTGCACAGAGCACACATAGCCTTTGTAATTTAACTTCCCCTTCTTTATACTCACCCACTGTGCATTGACAGGAACATTTCTCCACCCACTCCTGGTCTCACAAAGATTTTGAACACGACATAATACATTGAAAAGCAGCAAATCTTTACATTAGATGAGAAACCTCCATTTTCATTGAGCAGTCTTTAATGAGTATTAGGGGTGTAATTATGCATTGATCTGGATTGAGATATCGATACAGTGATCGATGATCTGATATCCTACATGCAAAGTGAAAATGTCACAGTCTGCTTCCCTCTCTCACCTGCTCCTGGTAAATTTCCATTCACCTGCACCCTGCCAGCCAGCCACGCCCCCCTCATCAAGACAACGCCTCTCACCTGCCTCCACAGCTGCAGCTCATCAGCCAATCAGCCTGGTATAAAAGCCTCTCCAGCACACACACTCTTTGCCAGATTGTTCTTTGACTATGCAGGACTGTCCAGCATTCAGTCTCAGCTTGAGTCCTGGTTACCGACCCTGTCTGCCTCTGACCCTTCTGTGTCCCGGTAAACTCACCAGCCTTCCGCCTCTACGTCTCTGGTTTCCGTCTGCCAGTGGCTGTGTGGTGTTTTCCTGCTACGACGTTTCAGAGTGAGTGTTCCCTCTTTCCCTGAACCCAGAGACTGTGTGTTGGCTCTTGGCCCAAAGAATGAACTATCACCTTAATGTCTTGGTCAGCTCAAGCTTCTGTTTATTTTGTGCATGAATAAAGGTCATTACCAACTGTCACTGAGTGCTGCGTTTGGGTTCAGTCACACCCGTTACAGAAAACATAGATATGTATCGTCAACTAAGATACATACTTTTCATTTTGAAATTCCCTTGGCACTTCTGTGTCACCATTTCTGTCAAAGCACAGCTTATTCCTTAACATTCAAATACTGCTAGTGGTCTAGTTTCAGGCAGATAATGGCAAGCAGCCAACAAAAACACAATGAGCATATTTACTGATATTGTCTCATATCCACAATCGAAACCTAATGTGGCAGACTTCATGATATCACCAAAAATTGTAGAGATTCATAGAGAAGAATGTACATATCACATTGTGATGAAACTTGTGAGTTACACCCCTAATGATTATTGGAATATTAATACAGTTGCTGACCAATTAATCTCTAGACTGCTCCATGTGGTCTTAAATCAAACTTCAACCACTTCAATTAAGTACTTTGATTATGAATAAAACAGACAGCGAAAGGTTTCAGTGATTAAACCATATTTTATTGTCTACATCATCTTAGAACATTTCACTACCGATAAATCTCAGATATTTAACTTGTATAGAACTTCAAAGCTATGTAATAACTACTTATGTCAACTTAAAGTACAGACATGCAACAACACATCTTTGAAAGGAAAGTAAAAGATTAGTTACGAGAACAAACACAAGTAGAAACTGATTTGGCTTTCATCTACGACCGTCACTAATGACAGCCAATGGCTTAGCATCAGTTGGATATGAGGAAAAGTTCCCTGACAGAGAAGTGTAATAGGCCTAAGTAAAGAAGTCAACTTGACTCGACCACTGAGGAGTTTTGACCAGGCACTTGGCGATAACAAAATGCATAAGGCTTGGCAGCTGGAAAACTTTTGGCTGTTAGAGAAGAGTCTGAAAAAAAGAGCTCCCGATCACAAGTGCTGAGCTGAGCAACACCTTCCCATATGCGAAATCTGTTAAAATCTGTAACACCCAGCATCACATTTTTATGGAAATCAGTACACTAAACAAAGAGACTACAAAAACATACTATCTCCCGTATATCAGTTTAAACTCCAGGCAGCAAAATACACCAAAGCAGCAGGCAGGTTATTTAGTTAGTTAGTGATGGTCCTTTTTTTACTCTCGACATACAAAAGACTCTTGAACACACTGTAGCAAAGTCAAATGTCAGTGTTGTTTAAATCACCGCAACATACTTTCATTGCTTTCAACAGGAAATCCCTTCAACTCATTCCCATCGACCACATCCTTCCCCTTCAGTCTGAGACACAGAAAATGTTCCACTGATATGATTTCGGGCCCTGCAACTTAAGTCGGTTATTACAAAAGAGACATGGAGTAAACTGTCATCACCACAGCTGTCTCTTTATTATGGACTAGTGGACAGAGATCAAATAATCATGAAGCGAGGCTGTGATAAGTAAATAGTATTAAAGTACGACTGTAACGATACGCCCACACTCAGGACTGTAGCAATGCTGTGATAGTGAGCTCCGCACCACTTCATGGAGTGAAAGGCACAAAAAAAAAAATCAAAACATTTCTTACATTAAAAAGTGAAACAATTATATCAGCTGATAGACCAAGTCCCCACACAGAGAAAATGAGGCTGATTGCAGTCAAGGTAAAGTAAAAACTTGCATACTTTAGGTCAAGTATAAAACAACTAAGACGGTAAAAGGAATTCCTATTTGGAAGCTTTTGTCTCCTGGTAAAAAAAAAAAAAAAATCAGCTTCATCAACAATTAAACCCCTCACAGCTGCTTTTGCTGTCACTCACAGCACAAAGCACGACAGCTTGAATCGGGGACATTGAAAGAACCACAACGAAGGAGGAACTGTAAAAAGACACGCACAAGTGAAACATGCATGCACAGAGACAAGACTACGGTGCTGCGGAGTCATTACAGTGGTTATAGGCACAAGGAGGAGATGTGGAGCTCCTAGCTTGAATAACGGCGACACCTCTCCTGGTTACTTCGACCCTCCCTCTCTTCTTAACGCACAAGAGTGGGCATCCCAACCTGCAAAGTCAATGAGAGACACTTGAGATATTTTCCACCTGCACCGGCCGTTGTGTCTTATGTCAGTCCGTTGCACACATGCTGCAGCTTACCTGGGAGATGTTGACTCCAGTGAGTTTCTCCACGGTGGCAGGCAGCCTGGTCATGATATCTAGCACCTCTCCTGTAAGTTTGGCTGCTCCCACCTCTGAGCTGCCGCTGGACACCATGGTGATCTTCTGAGCCGCCGTCAGTGGCTTGCTGATCTCCTCTGCCATCTGCGAGACAACAAAGAACACAGGAGCTAAGGGTTTAACAGGGTGAAGGAGAGGAAAAGGACGACATTTTGACTTCTTATGACTACAAAATGTGGAGAGACAGCCAAATATATATAAGGCTTTATATAGGAAACTCGAGATTGGTAAGGCTCTACAACCATACGGCGTTTCATCACACAGCTCTAACATTTATCTTTATATATCCATTCATCCATGAGACTGACCAGTGGCAGTTTCTCCAGCAGCATGTCCACCATGGCTCCCTCCTTGTACTGCTGGAAGGCCTCTGCTTTCTTGGCCATCTGCTCTGCCTCAGCGCGGCCCTTAGCTTCCACAGCAAAAGCCTCTGCCTCGCCCTTGATCTACAGACACACAGACACACACGTAAATTATTTTCCTGGATATAATAACGTTTGATGATTGTGATACAGTGAACAGACAGGGAGGGGAAAGTGGAAATGGAAAACGTGCAGCAAGACTCACTCTGATGGACTCGGCCTCTGCCTCAGCCTCCATGATGAGCTGCAGGCTGTCAGGACGGAAGCGAGATTGCAAATTGCATTTTATCAACTCTCATCAGTACAAGAAAGCAGTATTATGTCTGTAGCACTCACCGCTGAGCCTCGGCCAGCCTCTCCAGTTTGTATCTCTCTGCCTCTGCAGGCTTCTTGACCTTGGCCTCCAGCTCCTTCTCCTTACGGACGATCTCCTGCTCCTGCAGCATAATCTGCTGAGTCCTCTCAACCACCTGAACCTGCATCTTCTCCTCCTCAATGCGCTGCTTGGTCTTGGCCACCTGATGAAGGAAGAAAAGAATTAAAGGGAATTCAAACACCAGTCAGCCTTCCATTCCTGAAATGTGATCAGGTTATCATCTGCAATCTGCTTTGGCTCTGTTGGTTCAAGCTTGACCAGCAAGCCTGATAAAATCTGTGCACAAGGTCCGTGCGGGCTGAAGAGACTGACCAGCCAATATTTCACCAGCATAACAAAAACTCAGCAAACCTATAGGAGACATATTGTGCTCATTTTCAGATGAATACTTATAGTTGGGGTCTCTACTTGAACATGTTAACACGCTTTGTTGTTCCAAAAAACTCTTTACTTTCCTCATACCATCTGTGCCGGAACACCTGTACTCCTCCTCTGTCTCAAACACAACATGGAGGTGGCTGAGCTGGCAGCTAGCAGCTAACGGTGCTAATTCCATAAACAGTGCTCATCAGGACAGTGATAACCTTTGTATGAGCGCAGTGCAGTGGTTGCAATTAGCTAGCCAGTGGGATACACACATTTACTAGCACGCACATACGAACAGTCTGGCCACCACAATAATGAACAGAGAAGCTCCGATTACAACACACAGAGTGAGTGTGACTTCATTCTCTGCTTAGGTCGCCATTACTCCACTATGCCTTTACTAATCAAATAGTGGTTTGCTGTTATACTGATTGTTGCATACAGTGAGTTTAGGCCCCCCCCTTCTGAAAAGCCCTGTCTGCTCTTATTGGTCAGCGTATCCAGGTCTTTCATATCCACTCTCAACCTCTGCACTATCACTACAGCTTTTCTACCTTCAAAAATCACCAATAATGCTTCCAGACCAAAATCTTAACAGACACGTTCCAGCAGGAATATGATCAGAAATCAGGTACAAAGTAAGAACACTGTCCCTGATGCTCGCATTCAGCTACATGCAGTGTTGTATGTAATGTAAACCGTTGCAGTAATGTGCCTGGAGCAGATGACCACATAAAAAATTAATCAGCTTGTCTCCAACATAGAAAAAAAATGCTGAAAAACCGAGTGTTCAGAACAGTCTGAAGCCTCAAGTTTTTGCTCACAAGGATTATTTTTTACCTACGTTTATCTCATTATTTCAAACTTTGACCATGTTTTATATGAACACCCGACACTGTGACATTATATATGAGACAGAAAATAAGGAGATCAGACCGTGAACAGATGACTGTACCTGAAGCTGATAGGCCATTTCTGACTCGGCCTTCTTGGTGTTGACCTCAACATCATAGGCTGCCTTTTTCAGCTCATAGTCTCTCTGAGCTTTTGCCATCTCAATCTCATTCTTGTACTGAGCTGAAACCTTCTCCTGCATTGCGTGGGCCTCCTGTATAGACAATGCAGCAGGACAGAAACCAAGAAATGTCGGTTTATCTCTTCAAACAATGTATTATTGTCATTTTCAGATGGTTCCTATGAGCAAATAGGCAGAATGACAGGGATAAAGACTAAAGAAAGAAGATGATTTTACCCTCATGACAGCATCTCGTTTGTACTGAGCCTCTCCAATCCTGGCATCCTTCTGCACCTGGGCCGTTCTGGCTTTACCCAGGGAGTGAAGGTAGTCCTGGAGAGGAGGAAACAGTGACGGTCAACTGTGAGACAGCACAGCTCGAGCAGTAAAAGAGAAGGTAGTGCATTAGGCAAACACAAACAAGATATGGTGAGGTTACCACTGAGGCACTTAGACCTAATTGATCACTAATGTAAGGAGCAGCTGGGGTTCTGTTGAGTCAGAGACAGCGAGTCAATATCAAGCGCTTAAGTGCATTGCTATAGCAGATGAAATCATTCGGGACTGAAAGCTTTCATAGGAAAAGTTTCAGGCTCACGGCAGCATTCAGATTCCTGCTGCTCCAGTTATTAATGTGGGTGTTTTCATCATCAGATTTTTTTCATTCGCACTGTATAATACACCAACAGATATGAAATACCTGATCATCATGAACATCTTTGAGTGTGTAGCTGACGACACCAATCCCCATGTTGACCAGGTCAGAGGAGGCCACCTTAAAGACCTGCTCGGAGAACTTCTTACGATCCTGGTAGATTTCCTGTACGCAAAGACAAATACAACAACAGATAAGTATTCTTGGTTTTACATGAGCATTCACTCAGTGGTGAATTATAAACATAAAGCCTCTGAACAATCTTTTATGGGCGGAAAATGTCAAGCAGAGTTATTTGATAAGGTCAGTACACAAACCTCCACAGTCAAATGGGCGATGATGGCTCTCTGGTGTCCCTCCAGTGTTTCCAGAGCAATGTGGGCAATCTCACCCTCAGACTTGCCCATAAACATTTGACAGGCTGTGGCCAGCATCTCTTTGTTCTGGCCCTGGATCTTCACCTGGAGAAAGACAGGAAAAGAAAATGTGAAAGGTTAGGGTTCACAGGCAGATGTTAACTCATTTGTATATTGCACTTCAATATCCTGCAACTTCCTGTACATATAACTAATGACTCACTCAATTTTTGCCGTGTGGGGGCGTCCCATTGACCCTCTCTGTCCAGCCTGGGACATTTTTTAAGTGCTATCTTCCTCTCCCTTGTTTACAGTAAATAACCCGTCAAACTAAATTGAATGTTGATGCTGTGGATTTATATATAGTACTGATGAGTCTTGTGCTTTAGCAAAAATACCTGCATGAAAGTCAGTTGTTGGTTGTTTCCATTTACTGATACATACATCACATTTAAAAATGTAAATTCTTTATTAGTAAGTCATACAGAAAGCCTCAGGCCTGCATGCGCAACAGACGATTTCTATAGAAAGGTATTGCTTTTAAATAACAGCTGATCATTTTCCCCACCTTTTGACGTCTATGCAAGCTAATGTTTATTTTTCTGTGGAAACATGCATAGCGTTTAATTCCACTGATTGAAGCCTAATTGTATTTCAGTCATCAAATTTTCAAAACATACCTGTGCAATGCCAGTGACAGAGATAGGGACACCATGACGAGTGTAGACTTTGTCACTCTTCACATTTAGAGTCAGAGTATTGAGTGTGATTCTGGAAAAAAAACAGGGCAAAAAAAGGGAAGGGTGGAGATGTGGATGGATTAGATGTAATAACAAAGAGCGAGAGTGAAAAGACACAGCAAATGAGAGGCAGAGGAATTTAAATCAATTATCATCCACAAAAACCACTGCTCCGCGCTGCTAATGACATGCAGCACAGCAATGAATACATCATTTAGGAAATGTATCCAGAGCACATGCTTCCTCTATAAACATTTATTTCCTGTGTTTGTTGACCAATGCATGAAATCCAGCAGCTATGCTGTATTTAAAACAGAAAAGAGAACTAGAGACTTAAACTAAGATTACCTCTGGATCTGCTGAATACATGGGAAGACAAACACTCGTCCTCCAGCAATCATTAGAGGAGGAGACCGGCCAAAGCCTTAAGGGAAAAAACATGAAACATAAACATTGCACTGCCATTCAGTAACATACAGCTAGTTATTCGCGGATGAACTGTGTCTAGGACAGAGTTCAACTCGTAACTCTGTAGCACAGCAACATGAGTAATGCAATTAACTCACGATAGCTTGAACCTATTCAGCCTGTTGCAAGCTGGAAATTTCCTAGTTTACCGCAGACCAACTGTCTAGTGTTGCTCAATATCATCTTATCACAAGACGTGTGATGGTTAAATCACATGATACAAGATTACTGGTCCACTGTAAACACACTAGTTTACTACAGGATTATAATGACACATTCATAGTACAATGACTTCCTGGAACTTTATAAAAACATAATACTCCATGTCGGTGAAAGTGTTTCATTACCTATTGTTTCTACATATCCTGTCCCACTGTGAGAAACACCCTTACAACCATAGGCAAAATAAATAAAGCCAATATCTTACCAGACACCACCATGGCTTCATTGGGTCCACACGTGTAAAACATCTTGATTCCTGTTTTGAAGGGGGAGAAGACCTTGTCAACAGCTTGACACAGCTAGCCAGGAAAACGACAGCATCCTGTTTTCTTGGACATCACTGTGATGCATTTGAGTTAATTAGATATCTGAAACTACAAAGCTGCTCCATGAATCACAGGTTTATAGCTGTATTTTCTGTGTGGATTAAATTGATGACGCCATTATAAAATGAGACTATCATTTACGCATACTGAGCTCAAGATTTTGGATCGATGTTTTTTTTTTGGATGCATAGACAATATAGAGTATGGTATTAAAAGGCTACACCTGACAAATGTCCATGTCAATCATTCATGCTACAGCCTCATTTACACACTTTCACAGAGAAACATACTGCTCCTCTCCCTCCTAACAACCCCAACACAGGGTACTCCTGTTCCCTTTAACCAGTAATGTACTGTCAGATAATAGTGCAGCAAAAACACCTCAGTGCTACAAGAATAAGGTCGGACATACTGTACTTTACATGTAAAACCGAATAACGGTCTGCAAGGGCAGCTAGCTCGTATGCTAACATTAGCTAGCTGATATAAGACAGCGGAATAATCGGGTTAGCTTCGAGGACGTCACTACGGCAGAGGAAAACAGTTCAGCTATTAGCGCCAACTAAATGATGTTACCGATTTTACCGTTCCGTTTAACTTACCGATATGCGGTCAATACAAAAAAACAATCCTTTTTTCAGAATAGGTCAGATTTCTGTTGCTATGGTCAGGCAGTGAGCCGTTTCCCGTCAATTGGAATGGCAAAAATGTCCGTGGAGAGGGGGAGGTGCGCAGTGACCACGCCCATCCTCACTATAACAATGACGTCTTGTTGTCGCCATCTAGTGGTCAAAGGTGAGAACTGCATCTGCACTGCGCTTTATTATTTATCAACTGTTTTATTAAGGTGAAGTCAGGTGATTTGTGACATCAGGTTAAATAAGACAAGGTTTTACATATTGGGCTCTTTAAATATTGGCAGCCAGTCACCAAACACGTGGAAACCATTCACCTGTGGTTATCCATGACCAAATTATATCCTCGTGAGACCTGATCTTTTGTTTGGTATGTGTTTTTAATTTCTCCTAGCTATTTAGGATTAGTAGGACCTATGAAAAAACTAAACATCGTCAAAGATAATAAAGTCCCAGTGTCCTCCAACAAGCTGATGATAAATTCCCAACGTCCTCAAATGAGTACTTCCTAATTAACAGCGTCTTAGCTTGTTACTGTTGCTAAAATTGGTCAAAGTTGTTGCATGTCAAACTGCAAACATTGTGGATCATGAATAAACAAGTTTCAACCATAAAATCTGATCAGGTTTTGTCCACTTCTGTGTCATGATTGGCTGCAGACTGACTTGGCAGAGGTGGCTGCCATCTTGTTTTAACATGGATTAGTGTATTGTGCTCTTATTATCACCAGATGGGACAAAAAAGTGTCCACAGATATGGACAGCAGGTGTAAGTTAAGCAGAATGAAGTATAAGGTGCAGGAAACCAAAAATGTGATGTCCCCGTAGGAGGACGCAGGGTCTCACAAGGATATACCTGGGCATACATATCAACCATAAGCTAACATGGAGTTTTCAGGTAGATAAGGTTTGCACTAGGCGTCCAACACTGCCTACACTTCCTTCGCAGGCTGAGGGTCTTTGGAGTCAAACAGAAAATGTTGCTCCAGCTCCTGCGATATGGCACTTCAGCCTGGTTTGGCAACCTCAGTGTACAACTGAAGGCCTAGATTACCAGGCTCATGCAGTATGCCACACTCCAGTTTACTGTGAGCAAACCACTATCAGACAGGCCCAGAAGATTAACTCAGACCCCACCCACGTCCTCCATCATGAGTACCAACTTCACCCCTCATACAGATGCTTTAGAGTCCCCCAATGCAGGCTTGACCACTTCCAAAACTCTTTTGTCCCATTGTCCATTAAAGCCTTAAATGGGAAGCTAACTGTAGCTTAACCATACACTGTGTATGTGTAGGTATGAATGTGCATGTAAATATGTGTGTGTATGTGTATATACTTGACCTGACTGAACTGTCTCTATCATTTAGGTGTGTTATGATTAAAAAAAAATGTAAATGTTGCAGTGTATTGAAATGGTGTGCCTTTTCAGTTCATCTCCTACAGTAGTTAGCAATAAAAAAAAAGTCACTACAGACATGAGGGCTCTGTGTGGTGGGATTTTTTAAGGTAGGCATATTTTTTTTGACATATAATAGTTTCAGAGGTCTTACTGGACAGATTTATGTAACTTAATAATGTGCTAATGTGGTTAAAAATAAATTAATCATTTATTGTTGTTAATATGACACATTTAATGTTATATATATATATATATTATATAAGTATGATTTTTTTTACTGTCATGCCACCGCCATTTCTAAAGCCATTGTCATTCAGTGATGAAGGTAGTGATGCAAAGATAATACATTTACCATTTTTATGACATAAAAATAATATGAATAGTCACAGTTGTTCATATGATATGTTTATTGTTTATTCCTTTACATATATGAAGAATTAGATCAGTATGACTTTTCACCATTCCTGAAATGTTTTTTCAAAAGTACTGTAATAGTAACAATCTATGAAGTGATATAACAACCTCTTGGTAGAGGCCCATATTAATACACACATAGAGATAGATAGATAGATAGATAGATAGATATCCATCCATCTGTATAAAATGTAGCTGATCTACCATGCCTAGAATGTTCAGGGTTCTTTACAGTCATCCATTCAATCATATATTTTATCACTGGGGTCAAGTTGAGTCAGTTTTACTTATATAGCCCAGTATCACAAATTGCAAATTTACCTCAAGAGTATTTGAAAACCCATACAGCAGATGGCACCCTCTGTCCTTCAGCCCTCACTTTGGATTAATGCCTCCCCAAAAAACCTTTAACAGGGAAAGAACAACTGAGGAGGGACCCCTCCCCCTGTATGGACAGACATGCAATAGATGTCATGTGTACAGAATAACCAACATAATAAAGTTACAGCATAGACAAACATATGACATACATTATACACAAATTATAAACACATGAAAAAAATGGATCTGGGAGGATGTCTAGCAGCTTTCAGGGGTCACCAAACTGCTAGAGCCGGAATAGACTGGTAGTCCTAGTTAGGTTAGAGAGGGTTTTGCACTTAACTGCACTATATCCAGAGGTGTTTCTAATAGTTTGCCCCCTCACATATGTAAGTACAAAGAACAAAAAAGTTAGAAACACTGCTCTATAAAATGTAGTCCAATACGGCACCACCTTAAAATATGACTTTAGTGATAAACATATGATTGAATTTTCACATTTTCAACAATGTCAACAAAAACACTACATTATAAATTTCATGAAGGTAGAATTAAAGGCAATAATTTTGTATTGCATTACATTAGATTGTATAAGTGTACCAGATAAAGTGGCCACTGAGTGTTTACAGTAACTATTAAATTTATATTGAGGTCTGAAACATATTATTCAAGCTGTTTGAGATGATTTAAAAATGTTGTTTTTTACTGACCTTGGTCCCTTTGCATTGCTCAAGGCATCAGTTGCCAGCTGTCTCAGCACAGCCTGTAACCGTGATTAAATCTGCATCCTTACATAATATATTTTACTGCTTACTTGTGCATCGAATGTCTGATTTAAAATGGAGGATGCAGCATTTAGCAGACAGAGAACACACCACACACAACACATGATTGCACTACTGGAAAATAGATTATTAGGTTTATACTGTGATTTAGAAAATGACTGTCAGAGATGACATTTTAACTGTCACCATCAATGTTTACCTATTTACTTTATCTCATCAGTACTGCTCTACATGACTGATGACCGTACTGGAATGATGGCTGAAGTAGGTGCACACCAACATGTGTTATGTGTTTAGATATGACAGTTATAATGTGCACGTTTGCAATGGAAACTTGCATTTAGATTCACAACTATGATTGCTTCTGTAAGTAAAACAAATTCTGTTGAGTAAAATATACATTTAGTCAAAGTAATTCTAACAAAATATAATATCAAGAATTTTTTGAACCAGACTGTTTCATATGAATAAAAATCCCCCAGCAGCAGAGTTTAGTTCATACTCTGCAATCCAGTGTTAAACCTCTAATCTGATTATATCATAGAAATGGACAGAGCTGGGATCAGGGGCCTGGCTCACCCATCCTGTCCACTCCGACCAGACGTCAAGCATAAAGCCTGGACTCTTTGCCTGAGGTGTGGAGATCCCTGAAGCAAAAAATTGTCCTCCTTTTTGTCCATGTTTTTGAGTCAAGGATGAGTGAATTTACTTCCCGAGGTTTTATTCTGAACTTTAATATTTTAAAACACATTCCTTTTGTTACATATTTGGTTTATTTGAATCACACAGTCAGCTGAACATAGACATATAGCTACATGCATGGCATCAGTAATAATCCATCTCAGAATCAGAATCAAAAATACTTTATTGATCCCAGAAGGGAAACTGAGATTCATCACAGTTGCTCTGATGTAAGGAATAGAGAATTATAATCAATAAGAATATGAGTATGAAATAGAAGTGTGCAAATGTAAAGAAATAAAATAAGATAAAATAGAATAAAATAAAAAGTGCATTATGATACCATGTTTAACACTCGTGCTTAGTCTGTAAGTGTGTGAAAATATACAGTTATATTCACTGTGCTACGTCACACTGTATAAACTATGATGTTACATTCAGAAGTGTAAAATGTATTATGCTATAAGGTTCACTGCAATATATATATTAATAGAATAAAAACTAGAATAACAATAAGAATAAACATAAGGAATATGTACAGCTGTTGCTTAAAATAAATTGGTATACTAATGAATATTGCATCAGTCGAATTATTGCACCAACTATTGCATAGGATTGCGCAGTAAAGGCAGTGTTGCAAGGAATAACTGTACCTTTAAGTCACTATTGCACAGTAAAAACATAATAGGCTAGATAATTGTGAATTATAAATACAGATAGATGAATTCAGTCCAAGTGCTGATCTGCTGACTCAGAGTGTCCGACATTCTGAAGGAAGAGCTTTACAGTTTAATGGGCACAGGCAGGAATGACTTCCTGTGGTGCTCTGTGATGCATCATGGGGGAATGAGTCTACCACTGACTGTGCTCCTGTGTTTCACCAGCACATTGTGGACTGGGTGGGAGACATTGTTTAAGATGACACATATCTTAGACAGCATCCTCCTCTCTGACAGTGCAACCAGAGAGTCCAGCTCCACCCCTATGACGCTATTGGCCTTGCAAATCACTTTACTGAGTCTGTTGTTATTTGCTACGCTCAACCTGCTCCAGCACACAACAGCAAACAGGATAGCACTGAACACCACAGACTCAGAAAACATCCTTAGCAGTCAGTCAGATGTTGAAAGACCTCAGCCTCGTCAGGAAATAAAGACAGCTTCAGCGTTCTTAGCCCAGTCCAATTTATTGTCAATATCCACTCCCAGATACCCATAGTCCTCCTCAACCCTGACAGTATGATTGTTTCTGTGATGCCTGGGACAGTAAAGGGTACCTTTTCTTACATATAATATCAGATAAACATAAGAAAATTACAAAACCCTAAAGCAACAGAACAGCTACTAGATGGACCTTGAGCCGAGATTGTTTTCTTGATCTCTCAAATGCTTTTTACAAAGCTAAAAAATAATCTTTTAAGCCATAAAGGATAAGAAGTCCTTGAAGTATTCAGAAATGAAAAAATATAAGAAAATATGAACACCCATATTTCCATGACAACTGGTCAGGCCCCATCTGCAAATGAAGATTTCATTTGATTTTACATTATTATAAGATTGCTCTGAGCATATTTGGAGCATATTTTCCCATGTTTTTATGTTTAAGTGACTCATGTAGGAGACAGTTTCTGAAAAAGTATTGATGGACAGTGCTACAGCCATCAGCAGTTAAACAGGCAATAATGCACATCAGTTTACATCCACTACAAGTGCTTTTTTTTTTGACACTGAAAGGCTCAGGCTTTTTATTCTAAGTGTCTTGACAACATTATAGAAGGGATCCCAACAAAGGTTGACCTTTTTGTTACAGAGTAAGCAGATTTTTTATTAGCCAGAAACAGCCTAAAATTGCTATCACCCAACTCACTAGACTCCATTGAAAAGAAGGAATAATTTTGTTATGATAAAAAATACTTTGTTCAAGGTCAACGGAAACAAAATAAAACTCACAAAAGCCATCCTGGTTCATCTTTTCACTGTTCCAGCAATCGCTAACTCTAGTTTGGATAAAAAAAACTCTTAACTCCCCCACAGTCACTGATAATGAGGAGGAAAAAATAGGGAGTGTTGCACTGGCTTAAGGCACTATGTAGTTAGCTATAAAAAATCAGGTGCTCTTTGAAGATGGGGCAAACATTCACATAACGACGAGACACAATGACTGGCCAGCTCAGTCAGTGTAAAAGTCCATGGTACAGGCACTCTGACTGTAGTTAAACATCCTTTATTAATACATGTGTCAATCCATTTGCATTTTTGGACTGCCTGCCTGTACCATGGACTCTCACACTGAATGAGCTGGCCAGTTGTTTTTATCTTAATTCACCCAGTTACATGCAAAAATGTGCTGGTTCTATACATGGTAGAATAGTGTTTATTTAAATGGAGTCTCCTGGGTTTGGTGATAGCAATTTTGGGGCTGTTTCGGGTTGAACAAAAAGCATCTTACTCTTTAACAAAACAGTTAACCTCTGTAGGGATCCTTTCCATAATGTTGTCAGACACTTAGAATAATAATCATAGCCTGTCAGACAGTGGAAACAACAAGCACCTTTAGTGGATGTAAATTGACGGTGCATGATTGCCCCGAGTGGTTACACTTCAGCCATGTCGCTTAATAGCAGACTAATTCCCAAAATTGTTGTTCCCATTAGTCAGTAAGACACAAAAACATTGAAAAATATGGCACAGGTTTAAAAATAAACTTAGGTTACCCTTTAAAAAGATAAAAATGCACCATCCCAGTGTAACATGATCAACTGAGCCCTCAAACCCTGATTTAACACTTTTTCAGACAAAGGAGCTCTTTAATAAAACATCTAGATCATGTAAGATGACAAAAAGCTCCAGAGCAGCTACAAAATAGGCCTTGTGGTGAGACAAAGGACCCTGAGGAGAGGGGCTTGAGCTGCTGACCTCATCTTGTCTCTGGCTTGAAACTGAAATTCCTGCCATCTGTCCACTCTGCAGGGCGTGATAGTGTTACAGTAAGAAGTCTGATTTAAAAACTGCTGATTGGTTACTCGCTTGTGTTGTCTGAAATAAAAAAAACCTGTAATACATGTCACTGGGTTTCTCTGGACACCAGCTGGTAAAATCCTGGCCAATCTCTGTATCTTATTTCCACTCCCTGATCTGCAGCAGCGCCCCTCCTCATCCCGGCACTAGGTCAGTCTTCTCAGCCAATCCCCGCTGGCAGCAGCTGGGTCTGGGTCTAGCCACGCCCCCTCCCCCGGCCCCAGCCTCGTTCTGGAAACGCTCCAACATTATAAAGGCATTGTCCGACACTTTCACAGTAGTCTACGGTCGGCTCATCGTCCCTGTGAAGTAACCCGTCTGCGCCTCGTTGTAAAACTTTAGCATCCACTATGAGGGAAATCGTGCACATCCAAGCCGGCCAGTGCGGTAACCAGATTGGTGCCAAGGTAAGGAAATATATCTTGAGAATAAATATATTGCTTTACAAATTTCCTCTCACAGGCACATTTTGCAGGACATAAGCTTATTCTAAGTCTTTATGAAGCTGATGGTTTGATTATGTATGAAGACAAAGGACTCCTCTTGTCTCATTGCGCATGAATAAAATCACTCCTTCTATTCATGTTATACAGTTGTGTATTTAAACACATCACAAATCATAAAATATCACTCATAAATGGTTAAAACCCACTGTTAGTGTTAATTTCCCTGCTTTTCTGTCTGAATCTTGTGCACTGCGGTAACTGGTGGGTGGGTGTGGAGCAGCGGACCGTGCTTACTCGCATTGAAATAACGGTATAACGGGGCTCTTGTGTCTCGACGGGTTTTGTTCACACAACACCAGGCGTGTCTGCGTCTCAACTGTTGAGGATTCAGCTGACCTCAAGACATTGTCTGGGGAAAAGAAAAAAAAAATCAGCCTATTCTTCACATGTCAGAGCCCCTCAGTCAGAGTATTACGCACTCCGCACTGGTTTCTTTGTCTTGCACAGGCAGATATGGCTGGTAGTTCAGACAATGACTGGAAGCTGGGATGGTAGGCCTGGTTATTTTTTCTTTCACCCATACCACTGATGAATCAATAGCTCATATTGATTAGATTTTATTTCTGCAGGCTGTAGACGCAGACTGCTGTTGCAGCTGGTGAGAAAGCAGGGGGGCTGTGGAAAGGGTGTGGCATGGATAATTGGTGAAGAATGAATTGCTCCTTTTTAAAAGGACAGTTAAAGTGCATTTTCTGAGAGTCATCATCACTGCTTTTTTAGCAATAAAACCCCACTACTTACTTGCTTTTGTTCATTTTTGTACATAATTTTAATGCATTTGACAAAGTAGTCTGCTTAATAGGGAGCTGCAGTCTGCCTCACAACACATCACCCACCCAGTCTTACAGTAACAATTGCAGTCTGCTACAGTACACGTCCTTAGGGCCCGTTATTATCCCTGTCTTATTGCCTCCTTTTGTTTTAACAACTGATCATTTGCTACAGACAGCATATGTTTAAAGGGACCTCCCCAGCACACACACAGGGATCCTGCCCTGCTACTCATACATAGTTTGAGGACCACATTAACAATGGCCCATATAATACAGGATACATCATTATCACAGTGATGCTCTGCTGAAAGAGATTTTAATGTCCAGCAAAGCAGGGCCTGTCTTTGTAATCAATGTCTTTCCTCTCCTAACCAAATTAGGGGTTGGGTGGGGGAGGAATGGAGGAAACAGCTGATGCACAGTGGGTGAAGTCATTGGGTTCTCAATTTACCTGATGTGCAATTCCTTGAAAGAAAAGCTACAGGAAATAAATGCAACGTATAACCATTAAATATGCTTTTATTTCAAGCATGCAAGCTGCAGTAAATTTTGTGTATGTATAGGCTTGTGCAGTTGGATATAATGCAGTAAATTTATAGCCATCTCCCCCTTTAAAACATAGAGTATCATTTTTGCTGCTGCACGGTCCAAAATGGTGTTAAAATACTGGAAGTGAGGATCCTCATTTGTTTCCATTCCCCCAGGACTCATTGACTCAGATGTCCAGTGGATATGATTGACAGAAATGCTGAAGAGCTACATTGTGGTGAATTGGGTCAGGGTGTGGCATTGCTTTCCTGCTTATTGTCCTCATTCTTTCACTGTGCCTGTTTTCAGTCTTTACTGATCGCCATCAGCAGTGTCACTGTCAAATATCTGTCAATTTCTCTGATTTTTTTAGTCGCTCTTTTTCGGCTCTTTGTGCTCTTTACCCTGCTGTGATCTCCCTCATATTAAGGTCACTTGGTCATTTTTTGTTTTACATGGTCTTAGTTAAATGTCATGATACTTAGACTACAGCTGACTCCCAATCTCTTAAGTACTGAGCAGCAATACAGCCCGCTTATCCAGATTACTCTAAATCCTCCTATTGCTGCTGTTAGCAGAAAATCACAGACTGTATGACAAAAAAAAACCCTTAGCTGGAAGATATGACAAAAATATACGTGCATGCAAATGGCTGCCTGCATATGCAACAATCCCACTCGCTTGTGGGATTTAATGCATATACACACTGTGGGTGTGGGTCTTTAAAGAGTGAACAAGACATGAATACAGATCTGAAGACAATCAGTGTCTTCAGTGTAGTGTGACCGCCAGCAAATGGAGTTTATTTTCAGTGTTGCCCCCGGAGTGATCTGTAGCCCCTTTGTGCTCCCTCCTTTGCCTTCTACATCTGAAAGAGATACATTCTGCTATGTCATCAGTCGATGACTATGGAAATATTAACAGCTGCATTGTATTAAAGGGGTTAATACGTGGCTTGGTGAAAGGGGAAAAAATCCTGTCATCTTCATTACAATCCCAAAAAATGCAAACCCACTGCTGTTTTCCTCATTTAAAGTCCCCAGTCCCATAAACCGCATTGCTAATGGATAGATGTGTACTTTCTTTGCAAGTAGCTGTCATGTGATACCTTCCATTTTGTGTCTGCAGTTCTGGGAAGTGATCAGCGATGAACACGGCATCGATCCCACAGGGACTTACCACGGAGACAGTGACCTGCAGCTGGACAGGATCAGCGTCTACTACAATGAGGCCACAGGTAGGTTGCCTTTCTAAAAACTGATTTGTAAAGGGTATATGTGCCATTTCATTCTGAAGTGTACCATGTTATTACTTTCTCGTGTCTGCTGTCATGCATGGATTTTCCCACATTATGTATCCTGGGTAACATCCAAGACTGTGGTTTCCTGCTTTATGGAGTTGGTATGTTTTCTCTCTCCTTGTCTTTTCTCTTTCTCGCGGAGGAGGTAAATATGTGCCTCGAGCAATTCTCGTGGACTTGGAGCCTGGCACCATGGACTCTGTGAGGTCTGGACCCTTTGGGCAGATCTTCAGACCTGACAATTTTGTATTCGGTGGGTGAAATACAGCCTAATTCTTATAATACTGAATGACTACAGCCTTTTTATGAGCAGGGGTAAAGATGGCTCATATGTCTGTCTTTCCCCTCCAGGTCAGAGCGGTGCTGGAAACAACTGGGCCAAGGGTCACTACACAGAGGGAGCCGAGCTGGTAGACTCAGTCCTGGATGTGGTCCGCAAAGAATCAGAGAGCTGCGACTGCCTGCAGGGCTTCCAGCTCACCCACTCTCTTGGTGGTGGAACTGGATCCGGTATGGGAACCCTGCTCATCAGCAAGATCCGTGAAGAGTACCCCGACCGTATCATGAACACCTTCAGTGTGGTGCCCTCCCCCAAGGTAATGTACCCTTGTGATAGAGCATAAGCGTTTTGAATTTTAAATTTAGCTCCTCTTGCCTCAGGTTTTGTTCTCTCAGATCATGAGACTGAAGAAAGATTGTGTGTGTTTTCTGTCCTCAGGTGTCAGACACAGTGGTCGAGCCTTACAATGCCACCCTGTCAGTCCACCAGCTTGTAGAGAACACAGATGAAACCTACTGTATTGACAATGAGGCTCTGTATGACATCTGCTTCCGTACTCTGAAACTGACCACACCCACCTACGGAGACCTGAACCACCTGGTGTCTGCAACCATGAGCGGCGTCACCACCTGCCTGCGTTTCCCCGGTCAGCTCAATGCTGATCTTCGCAAACTGGCTGTCAACATGGTGCCTTTCCCCCGTTTGCACTTCTTCATGCCTGGCTTTGCCCCCCTGACCAGCAGAGGCAGCCAGCAGTACAGAGCCCTCACAGTACCCGAGCTCACCCAGCAGGTGTTCGATGCCAAGAACATGATGGCTGCATGCGACCCACGTCACGGCCGCTACCTCACTGTCGCTGCCGTGTTCCGTGGCCGCATGTCCATGAAGGAAGTTGACGAGCAGATGCTCAACGTCCAGAACAAGAACAGCAGTTACTTCGTCGAATGGATCCCCAACAATGTGAAGACCGCCGTCTGTGACATTCCACCCCGTGGCCTCAAAATGGCCGTCACTTTCATCGGCAACAGCACAGCCATCCAGGAGCTGTTCAAGCGCATCTCTGAGCAGTTCACAGCCATGTTCCGCCGTAAGGCCTTCTTGCATTGGTACACAGGTGAAGGTATGGATGAGATGGAGTTCACTGAGGCAGAGAGCAACATGAATGACCTGGTGTCTGAGTACCAGCAGTACCAGGATGCCACCGCTGAAGAGGAGGGTGAATTTGAGGAGGAGGCTGAAGATGATGCTTGAAGATAAATATGTGAATGTCAAGACATCAATGCCAAAACGAGAAATAATCAGAAAAGAACAACCACAGAAGTAACAAAGGAACAAACATAGTGTCTGAAGCATTGCTAGAATTAAACCTTAGCCTACATTAGCGATCCCTTGTGAGTCACTGCGAATAAAGGTGTCAAATGAAAACTTGTTTTCCTTTTTATTAATGCTTGAATATAAATGATACTGATGTGTCTGATAAAACCTTCAACACAACTCAGCCATTAAATTTCAATCACATTTAAAACAGTGTAAATACAAAGGATTGGATATGAAGGGGGATTTCCAGAAATGGATGAATGTTAGTTCTGTTGAGATCAGCAGTTTCTGTAGTAGAGGATACTGATGCATTCATGTGCTATTTCCTGCAGCTATGAAAAATAGCTGCGTTGTTCAGTCTGTTATGCATAGATAAGTAGGTTTAATGTCTGTTACGTGAGCATTAAACTAGAAGACAGTGAAACCAAAAGGAATTCTCAGTGCAGACATACAGTAGGTCAAATATGGTTTCCAGATATTATTGGATGAAGTCATATTTAGAGGTTTCTACTCCACAAGCATGATGGTTAAGGGCGCATGACCAATTTGCAACATGATAGTCAGACCAAGTTTTTCTCTGTGTCAAGCCACATTCCCACAACTATGAGTCAAACCTTGGAACATATGTTCATTGCACACCAGCAGCACTTAGATGGTCCTATTATAGGCGACAACCTCATAATCACAGTTCCACATATTAAGACCAACCAACAATGTTGCATCTACTTAATTTTGTACAAGTAAGAAACAATGCTACGTGTTTGTAGTTGTCAGG
Organism: Epinephelus moara; assembly: GCF_006386435.1. Lineage (NCBI taxonomy): Eukaryota > Metazoa > Chordata > Actinopteri > Perciformes > Serranidae > Epinephelus > Epinephelus moara. The sequence goes on along the minus strand of NC_065511.1, from coordinate 29,525,822 downwards.
TTTAGCATTATAATTCCTGTGGAGAGTGTGGAGTCTGAGATGGAGGTGTACCAAACATTAAAGTAAGTAGTTGTGCAACTTTATCATCACATCATAAAAACATAACACTTCAAACTGTTGGTGGTGCCCCAGACATGACTGCTCAACCTGCAGTGAGGCCCCAGGGCAGAAATGAGCTGGCCTACATTCCTCCCACACAGGCCCCAAGCATGGATGAATTACTGAACGGGCCTACCAGGCAGAGGCCCAGGGGCCCAGAGTATCAGAGGCCCCCTGGCCTTCACTTACAAAATGTCTCTCAAATTAACCCATACCAACCAGCAAGACTTAAAATAACCACAAATAGACTCAAAAAGACCACAAAGAGATGCACAGGAACTCCAAAGAGACAAAACAGCCACATGAAAACACAAAATTACTATGAAGCAAAAACAGCCAAAAAATTACTTAAAAGAAACCCACATGGCAACAAAGAGACCCAAATAGCTACAAAGACATAAAATAACTACAAAGAGTCACAGAATGACCACCAAGAGACACAACACCACAAAAAAAAGATGCATAACCACTAAAGAGATGCAAACCACCTCAAAGTCTGTGTGTCCTGTGGGAGAGGTAGTGGGACCCAATTGTCCATGTTCTCATAATCCATCCATGGCCCCAGGGTTGCTGTGTGGAAATGTATACACACAAAACTGTAATAATAATAGTCTTGAACTGCCTTTTGACACAGGGGCTCTCATTGAGACAGATCCTCAAGGTTTATGATTATAAAAATAAATATATAAACTATAATATCAACACCTTTATGTCAGGTTATGTTGTGCTTTAGCGTATTCACATACAAATTTTTGTATAAATTGAAAAAAATAACCATTTGTTCGGTGTCCCTAGAATTCTGGGAAGCTAGGCAGTTGTCCTGCCTTATGTGACAGATATGAAAATAGAAAATGATGCAGTATGGGACCTGTAAAATGGAACCTTTTTGGATCACTTCATGAAGTGCACCTGACAGCAAACTAATGCAGGGCCTAACTGATAAAAACAATAAGCTACTTGATGATGTAACATAAAGCCTTTATTGTTACAATACTCTAAACATTAGTCTAAACTGGTCTGGTCCGTTGCGCAGTTTTGAATATCCTATAGTAATGTCCCAGCATAACTGATAAATAACAAGGTGTAAGCTACTTGATGATGTAACATAAAGCCTTTATTGTTGTTGTAAGATATTCAAGATGTGCAACTTATGCAGACTGTTGTAAAAGTCCAGACAAATGCCTCGAGTGTTGTAAATGCGTTATATTTCAGCCTCATTCCTCTACTCTACCATATCTGACTGGTCTCTCTGTGCACCAGAGCCAAACTAGCGCCACTGACACGACACTGGTATGAAGAATGGCGCTTCGGGGAAAATTGGTCCAATCAGAGACGTTTAAAGAAAGAATGAGGATTTACTAACCAATGGTAGCAGAGTCCAGCGTGAGTGATTGATATATTGGCCAATCGCGTGTGAGAGAAACGCCTCTTGTGGGCGCTGTCGAAAAATTCCAGGATGTGCATGTTTATTTTCTGTTGTATGCGTTGAGCAAAGCGTGTGAAGGTACGTATGATAACTTAGCCTTTTCCTTAACGTTATGTAAAGATAGAAGCGTAATGCACCTACACTGCGAATTTAAATTAGCTCATTTGAACAATTTCAGGTTTAGTACAGTCAAGCCACTCGTGTAATCACGTAAACGTCCTTCATAGTTTTCATAGTAATTGCCATGAGATGATTGGGAGTTATTTACTTGAAATTAGAAGCAACTAATGCTTAAATTGAGAACATTATTTGCTATTAATTGACAATAACGGAGAAAATGGTACAGTTAGTTGTTAGAATTAGCCAAGCTGACGGTTAACGTTTATTTCGTAGTTTGTTTTTGTAGTGACCGGAAGTGGAATTGCTGTTAAGTGATGTTGTTGTGACAGACATGTTCAGACACGTTCAATAAAAGTTGTATTAGCGTTGCTTTACGCTATTAACCGTTAGACAGCATCTGAAAGTAACGCTAAACAGATTTAATTAGTTGTTTAGGCTAACGTTAGCCGCATGGAGTTGCCTAACGTTGCTTATAACTACAACGGCAGTTAACGTGTCTCTGGCTATGTTCTAACGGCTAGTCAAAGCTAACGTTGGTGGAATTAGACGAGCCTTAATAGCTTTTTATCTGTGTTAGTGCAGCAGTCGTCTGGGATTACCTTGTGTGAGGAATGGATGCTACTCAGATGATCTGTGACTCCATCTTGGAGTCAGATGAGGACGAAAATGAAGAGGAGAATGAAAACGAGAGAGGGCGACCATTGGCTAAACTGTGCATCTTAAAAAATCAACACATCCCTGAGACAGGTGAGTGGCTTACTACTGCTGTTACTACATCTATGGTTTGTTGATTCATCCACAGTCTGCCTAACTTGCATTAATATGTATTTGTTTTGATGGATTCTCTCTGTCACCCAGAGTTGCCACTCTTTTTGGGAGATAATGTGCTTGGCCGTGACCCCAACACCTGCACCCTGCCCCTGCCAGCATCCTCAATATCCAAGCAGCACGCCACCATCTGCATCTCTGTCTACAAGAGAAGAGGCAGTCATAGTGAAGTGGACATAGAGGCTTTGGTCTGGGACCTAGGGAGCATGAATGGGACCCGCAAGGGCCACTTAAAGCTGACTCCTAATGTCCGCTATGCCCTCAGTGAGTGTGACAGTTTGGTGGTGGCAGACATCCCGTGTCAGTATGTCAGCTGTGCCGTAGATGCAGTTTCTGCTCAAGGGGACATGAGGACTCCTGTGAGCAAAAATTCAGGGGTAAATGCCAGGTTGCCAGATGCCTCTGGAGAGAAGGTGGGTGACACAAGCACAGGCGGCAAGAAATCTGTCAACGGAGGTACAAAGGCTAGGGTGTCACTACCTGATCAGGGGGACACAAAGAAGACTCCTGTGAGGTCCAGTTGCCTGTCCTTTGAGCAAACTCCAACCCAGCCACAGGGGAGCCTGGTCCCAGAATCTGACTCGGACTCAGATGGAGAAAGAGGAGACAGACTGCGCAAGGCTCTTGGTATGTAAATTATAAAAAACATGTAGAAATTAAGTCCTGTTCATTTCTATCTGATGTTTTAACATTTTTCTGGTCTTTTACAGTGTCTGATTCCGACTCCCATAAATCAGGTCCCGACTGCTCAACATTCCTGAGTCCTAGAAACACAATTGTACCTGAAAGGTATATTAGAATCATCTTATTTTGGGCTTTTTGAGATAGGTATATTTATAACACAGATATAACCAGTCCCTGTAAGTGTGTGCTTTTTCTGTTTATTCTTTTCACTTCTGAATTATAATGCTTGTCCACCATTTTACAGTGAGGATGAAAGTCCCATTACACCGTCCTCCTCCACTAAAAATAGACCTCACAGACATGTCAGCTTCAGCAAGGAGGAGACGGACGAAGATGTGGGGCGACAGCAGCTGAAGAAAAAAGAGGCAGTTGCGATTGTGGACGACAGTGAAGTGGAGGAAGGGATGGTGGAAGAAAGAACAGCACTGGGAGGGATAAAGTCTGGGGGAAGTGGACAACATGTGTCAGCAAAGCAGGAAAGCAATGTCAGTCTTACAGGAGAAGATAAATTGCCTGTATCCTCACTAGCAGATGCAATCCCTGCATTTAACATGGACAGTGACACTGATGTGGAGCGAGAGGAGGAAGGGGTGGCATCTGCAGGTCCTGTGGCCTTGAATACAAACCAACAAGCTGATCAACCACCAAACACAGCCCAGTTTCACATGGACAGTGATACAGATGTCGATGAGGATGATGATGCCTTAGAGAAAGTACCCAAATCTGTGCCTTCCTCTGCTGACCACACCAAACCCCCTCATGTTATTTCTGTTATTCAGCCAGAGGGCATCACTATGGACAGTGACACTGATGTAGATGATGATGATGCTGCTGCTGTGTCAGATGCTACTACAGAAGCAAAACCCACATCACTTCAGAGCCCACACAAAGCTGACTCTGCTCCTTCAACTCAGCTGAAAGATTTCCACCTGGATAGTGACACAGATGTTGATGAGGAAGAAGAAAAGGAACATGGAACAAACAATACATGCCCTAAAATAGATGAAACTCCCACTAGATTAGATATCAAGCCAATTGAGCCTGTTTCTGTCCCTGCTGCGTCTAGCGGTCTGCATCTAGACAGTGACACAGATGATGAAGCTATTCCCGCCCCTGCCAGCAGTGAACCTTTGGTGGCGTCTGCTGTCACAGAATCACGCCAAACTGCAGGCGCAGGAGCAGGTTTGGATATTCTGTCTGACAGCGACACAGATGTGGAAGACAACTCTCCTTTGGTCATACCTCTTGCTGTCTCAACCTTGTCATATGGTCTTCACTCCGGTTCTGATGCAGACACGGATGTTGATGAATCTAGCGTGCCCCCTGCTGGAGATGGGGTCAATCCATCCAAACCTAAAGCTGACAGCGGCACAGATGTGGAAGATAAGGAGGTGGATTTTGGAGAGACGGGTGAGGGCCAGATTCCTAACCTGTGCAGAGAAAATACTCCGGGGTTGCTGGCTCCCCTCCTGCAGAACTGCTCTACTCCTGTACAGGCGTCAGGTAATCAGTCAGTCAATCTTCAAATGACAACTCAATGCTGCAACTAAAGATGATTTTCATAACTGTTTCATCTGCTGATCATTTTCTTGATTTATTGTTTGCTTTATAAAATGACAGAAAACAATGAAAAATTCCCAGTATAATTCCACACAGCCCAGTATGATGCTTGTTTTGTTATAGAGATATTCAGTTTATAAAGAAAATCATCAAATTCTTATGTAGAAGAAGCTGAAACCACAGGGGAATGTTTTGCAGGTTCACTTGAAATGACTGAAGTAATTATTAACTAATTGAAATGGTTGCCAATTAATTTTCTTTTGATTGACCATTCAATTAAGTGACCAATTGCTGCAGCTTGAGAATAAATAAAATATTAATGTATTTATATTTTTGCTTGAGGTTATTGCTGTTTAGTGGAGGATAGTTCTTTTGGCGTTAAGTGTTTTTTTTAAAAACTTAATTTACTAATTTATCACAATTCCACAAAACAGTATCAACACTACACACAAAAATGACAGAAAAGAAGAATACAATTACAGCTACACACTTATAGACTCCCCATGACACACTTATAGGTGTGTAACATAAAGGTTGTTCATACATTTTAATTACTGGACAAGCCTGTCACGTTGCAGTGGCCTTTTTATGTTGCATGTTCTCAGGTGTGAAATTATACTGCACAGATTCAAGGATCAAGGCAAAAATAAATATAACTTAAACCCTATCAATGAGCAAAAATAATAACAATATGATACAAGAAAAATATACATGTTGCCACTCAAAATAAAGAGGTCAGAATGTCTGCTTATTAATTACTTTAGCAATAGAGGACTAGATTTTCCAAATAATCCATTTAAGTTTATCAGATTTTATTTTGTTTTTAGTGATCCATATAAAGTGGACCTCTGTTTCTCAGATGTAAGCCACATTATGACCTCCTTGATCCACGGTATAAATCAGCAGTTTTAACACATTTTTAACATGGTTTCATTTTTGTTTTCTCACTTTGATTTGTTTCAGAGGGAGACGTGGAAGATATGCAGACTCAGGCTTTCGTGAGTCCTTCTTCTGGACCATTTAAATGTAAGTAAAATGTTTTAATACAGTTAAATTATACACAGGTTTGTGTCTGTCTGAGGAAGTGAGTGTATCACAGCGCAAATATTTATTTTAACATTGCTCAATTTCCTTATTTTGTCTCCTCTGTCTCCTATGTGCAGTACCCCCTGCTCTAAGACCTACAGCATTGTCTTCCTGTTCAGACAGCCAGGAGGGTGAGGACTTTGTTGTGGCTGAGACGCAGTCCTTCATTCTTCAGACCAGAGACCGCCAGGGCAACCCCCCAGAGGACCACACCATGGACCCCACCCAAGAATTTTGCCTTGAGTCATCTGGTGATGAAAGAGGCGAACAGTCCAGCAGAGGACTGTCTTTCCAGCTGGGGCTTTCAGACAGCAGCCACCTGCAGGGTCGGGCCCAAACTTTAGCCACAGAGAGCACCCAAGCATTTGTCCCTGCGGAGGGGGGTGTGAATATGGAAGAAACCCAAGCATATGCAGCCATCTCAAATGCAGACAGGACCTCCTTAGAGAATGAGGCTACACAGGCTTATGGAGATGATGAAGAACCTGCCATAAGTTCAGTTATGTCTGCAGATTTGGCCTTAGAAGCAACACAGCCATATATTTCAGAGCCCCGCAGTGATTCAGAGGATGAAACCGATGAAAATGAGAGAAATAGCACTGCCACTGTTGAGACTCAGCAGTTTCCCACCTCATCTACTCTTGCCATGGCTCAAACCCAACCAATGTCTGCCTTTGAGGAGGAGGAGGTGGATTTGGAGGAAGAAAATCCAATTTCCTCTGTATTACAAGTTGAGCCCAGACGACAGAATGAAAAAGAAGAGAGGGATGAACATGAGAAAGCAGCTCAACCTCAAAAGACCCACCTACCTGTAGCTGCAACTCAGCCCATGCCTGTAAGTGACGATGAGGAAAGTGATGATGAGGACTCGATTCCAGGTCCACGAAGAAGAAAAGCAAAGCCCCTGCAACTTGAAGAAGAGCAGTCTCAAATGCTCCCAAACTCTGAGTTATCACTTGTTGAAACTCAGCCCATGCACGATGGTGTAGCCCAAACTCAGCCCATGGCTACAAGTGGAAATGAGGAAAGTGATGATGAGGACTCGATTCCAGGTCCCCGAAAAAGAAAAGCAAAGCAACTGCGGATCGAAGATGAGCAGACACAAACACTGACAAACTCTGAGCTCTCTGTTTTTGCAACTCAGCCAATGGAAATGGCTGAAGATGGAGAAAGTGATGAAGAAGACCTGATTCCAGGTCCACGAAGAAGGAGAGCAAAACCATTGCAACTTGAAGAGACACAGCCCCTCACTAGTTCTGAAGTCACTGCTGCTGAAACCCAGCCCGCGGTCATAGGTGAAGACAGAGAAAGTGATGATGAGGACTCGATTCCAGGTCCACGAAAAAGAAAAGCAAAGGTACTGCAAATTCAAGAAGAGGAGACACAGCCGCTCACAAATCCAGAGGCCTCCACTGTTGAAACTCAGCCCTTGGAAACAAAAACTGGCAGGCAGCCTCAGAGACGAAAGGGGAGACAATCTGAAGCTGGAACCAGTGGCACCACTGTCGGTGGTAAAAGAGGGACAAGGGCAACATTAAGAGAAGAGGAGCAGCAGGCGGAGTGTTCTGAACCTCCTAAGAGACAGACAAGAGGGAAGAATAAAGCTCTGCCAACTACCAGAGGAAGGAGGGGAAAGTCAAGGCCTGATGAGGAGGGGAGTGAGGAGGAGGAGGAGGTAGAGCCGCCTAAACGAGCCAAAGGGAAAATATCCATGAGGCAACAGAAAGTTAACAAGGAAGATGAAGAGCGGCCTGAAACAGCAAGAAACAAGCGCGCTGCAAATAACGACCTAATAAAGGAACAAGATGAAGGGAGGGAACGAGACAAATTAGAAAGGGAAAGAAAAGAGAAGGAAGACCAAGAAAGATTGCAGGCTGAAAATGCTGAAAGGTCAAGACTTGAGTGGGAGAGAGCAGAAAAAGCAAGATTAGAGAGGGAAAGAAAGGAGGAAGAAGAAAAGAAAAGAGCTGAGAGGGTGCAAAAGGAAAAAGAAGAACAATTGGAGAGGGAAAGAAAGGAGAAGGAAGAAAAAGAGAGATTAGAGCATGAAAAGGCAGAAAGAGAAGAGAAGGAAAGATTGCAGAGAGAACAGGAGGAGAGATTTGAAAAGGAAAGAAAGGAACAGGAGGAAAAAGAAAGATTGGAGACAGCAAAACAAGAAAAAGAGGCCAAAGAAAAACAAATAAAAGAGCAACAAAAGAACAAAGAAGAAGAAAAAAAGGCCAAAACACCCGCAAGAAGTGGAAGAGCAACTAGAAGAACAATTGCTGCCCCGAGTACAACAGAACCAGAACAAGACTCAACAATATCAGCCAATGATGATGGCCCAGCAAGGAGGACCAGATCTCGCTCCAACTCTTCCAACTCTGTCAGCTCAGAGAGATCTACTTCAAGTGTGAGCACCCAGGGGAACAGGGGGCGAGGCCGAGGCAGAGGAGGAAAGAGGACCAGTGAGCCACCCCAGACGGTCATCGCTAGAAGCAGCAATAGAAGGAGGACAGTGGCTGCAGAGTCAACAGAACAGGACAGTAAAGATATTCCTCCACAGGGAGTCCTTTCAAGGTCCAGCTCCATCAACTCCCTCAACTCTGAGATATCCAGCTGCAGCACGAGCTCTCAGAGAGGAGGAAGAGGAGGCAGGCAGCGAGGAAGAGGGAGGAAAACTGAGCCAGAGCCTGTCTCCATCCCTCCTAGTCACAGTGACCAGAATTTGGCCTCCAAACCTACAGCCAGAGGCAGGAAGAGCAGGAAAGCAGAGGAATCCTCTAATGAGGTTCCCCATGATGATGATGAAGAGAAGGCAGACTCTCAGCAGCCTAGTACCACAAGAGGGCGACGGCGAGCCAATGCAAATGATGCAGAACCTGCTGCAGATAAGAAAGACCCTACTCAGGATCAGGAGTGTGCAAGTGAAGAGTCAACTCTCCCAAAGAAGAGTGACAGGGGCAGAGGCCAAGAAGTTGTAAAGAGTGAGACTGTGGAGGCACCAGTTGCTCCTGTTGCCAGTGATAGAGATGAAGCTAAAGAGAAAAGAAAAGGAAGAAAAAGAGAGTTGGAGGAAGAGCCTAGCAGTAGCTCCAACATTTCCAAGGGGAAGGAGAAAGCCGAAACAACAGAGGCAGCAAAAGAAGAAACAAAAGATGACATTCCAGTCCAGGCTAAGAGAAAAGGTAGAGCATCCACGGCTCAGGCTAAGACGAACACACAAGATTCCCCCACTGAAGTGAAGGTGAAAGAAGACAGCGAGAAAATGGAGGAGGAGACTGTTGAGAAAAGAGGCAGAGGTCGGACGTCAGCTGTCCAGAAAAAAAAGAAAGAGGAGCAGGAAGAAAGTGGAGCATCTGTTGACCAGGATCCACATGTGGAGGCCTCAGAGGTGACTTAATTACTTGACAATTAAACATATGCACTGGACATTTTAAGGTCTCAGACATTGTTGTTTTGATTGAGACCAAACTGCATTAGGGCTGAAAGATAAATCAGACCCAGCGGAAAGCTGAGTAATATATAAGTAGTGTCCAGGAACCTCTGTCCTTCAGAGGAAAGGCTTTTACCTTGGCCAAAGGCCCCGGTGCATTTGTCTCTATGAGTCAGCCTTTCCAACCGTCATAATGTACTGCAATCTACATCAGGGACTGTCTTTGTCTCTCCAACTCTCAGAGCAACAAAAGTAGTCTGACCTGCTCTGCATCACCATTAATACACTAATGAATTAAGTGGTTTAGTAGTCACAGAGCCACTTCCTACTCTTATGTTTTATCTTCCTCGCTTTCTTTACTGCTCCCATTCTCATCATTCTCTTTGTGTGTTTCATGCTTTGTTCCTGTCTCCCCCCTCTCTTTAATTGAACAGCCCAAGACTCCAACCAGCAGTGCATCCCGGAAGCGACAGGCTCCTGCGAACACCTCACCTGTGGCAAAGACCCCTCGTTCCTCCTCTGCTTCCCCGGCAGCAGGTGGTCGATTACGAGTTGCCAGCCAGGCTTACAAGGTTCTATACGTCTTTCTACACATGTGGTTGTATTTTTGAGATTGTCAAAATGATGCACATGAGAGAAAGTTGACTGTAATGATAATCACATTTCTTTATGGTGCATTCACACTAGGGTTGTGTATCGTTTGTTTTTTTTCCAATACCGGTGCCAATACAGTACTTTAAAATACTGTCGGTGCCTAAACTGAAACTTTCATAAATAATCAGGGTGTCTACAGGTCCTTAAAAAGTCTTAAAAAGTCTTAAATTCAATGTTACAACAATAACTTCGTCTTAACTACTACAAACTTTTAATCTAATTTCATTTATCCATTTTTTTTATTTCTTTCTGTGAAAATGAGTGAAGCCTTTCTATGTAAAAATCCCCATTTCTAAAGTTGCAAACCTTTATAAACCTATAATACTGTCATTTTACTTCATACATGCACTTCCCTGTTGGCAAAATGTAGATTGACTTAACTCACTCTAATAACTATATCCCTACATAACACCTACCTCTGCGCAAGACCACATTTATACTACTCGCCTTCAGTGCTTAAATAAGTAAAACAGGATTTGTCCAAAACTCTGTCCTAAATTTGGTGTCTTGAATGGGTCTTAAAAAGCAATAGACTTAACTGTCTGATACCTGTAGACACCCTGATAATGCATAAAATGACGTCATGACGTCAATGATGTGAAAGAAAGATCAGAAATATTCGTAAATCTGAATCAACACAAAACACTATTTACAAATTCACATATCACATTCACATCATAAATTAAAGCTAAAATAAATTTTCTGTTGAGCTCAATAATTGTCTCCTTAACTCAGGAGAGGCTCAGCAGCCAGACATTTCTGCATTATCTGTTTAGGAGCAGCTGAGATTGTCACTTAAAATGAGAATAGGTGGTCCACCTTACAGTCCCCCTTATGTGAGCCTGATCAGTTTCCACTGTGAAGCCAACTTCAGGGCTAACCTCCTTCCCTTTAATTAGCAGGTGGCAAGAAAAACAGGAGAGCTTGGCTTTGGCCTTGAGGAGTTGTAGCACTTCATTCACTGATAAATAGCCTAAACTGCACTGCTATGTTTAACTTCATATTCTAAGCTCCAGTCACTGCGGTGTTACTGTCACGTGTCACCGTCACACACGCTCTCTCTCACATGGCCGCACACTCCCTACACACACACACCATCTGGCAATAAAATGAGGCACCCAAATTTGTGGCATGATTTGGTCTGCTAAGTACCGCTTGTATAGGAACTTTAGGTACCCAACCCTAATTCACAGCAATGACAATTAGGGCGATTCAGTGAAACTTTGCAGAATTTCAGTTATTTTTGGTTTGTTTATGAAGGTGATCACTGTTGCTTTTGAATGTAGGCATCACCAAATATCGGCTTGGTTCTCCTAGAAGCAGACTGTTCTGTTAGCCATCAGGAGCAAAGATGGAATATGACTGAACCACAGAAAATTATACAAAAATTTAGCAGTGCATGACAAGGCCATGCTTTGCTAATTTTACAGGGATTAGAATCAGATATGTTTCAGTGCCCCTACTTCTACATTTTTTACTTGATAGGATGACAGTGTACTAGAAATCTGCTCAGTAGGCCTCATGCGAGTTAACATTACTTCAAACCTATGAATAACGCACTGTCTATCATTCTCTCAGGTGCTGTTCACAGGAGTTGTGGATGAAGACGGGGAGAGAGTCTTGGCTCGTTTGGGAGGCAGCATAGCTAAAGGTGTGGCCGACATGAACTGTCTGGTGACCGATAAGGTGCGCAGGACTGTCAAGTTCCTGTGTGCGGTGGCTAAAGGAGTCCCCATTGTCACCACACAATGGCTGGACAAGGTTAGTTACTGTTTTAGCAGTTAAAACTGGCCTCAGAATAGTTTTATCTTTTTGATAAATCTATTTGGAAGTATTTACACAAATACTACACTCAGACGTACTCAAGTGGACACTCTGATTGTCTTTCTTCCCTCTCCTTGTGTTTCAGAGTGGCAAGGTGGGGAGCTTCCTGCCTCCTAAAGCTTTTCTTGTGAAGGATCCAGAGCAGGAGAAGAAGTTTAATTTCTGCCTGCAGGAGTCTCTGGGGACTGCTGGCCGTCAGCCTCTCTTACAGGTACTCTTACCTCAGTCCTACCATTTAGTCCGGTACTTACATTTTTGATCTGAGTGAGAGGTGGACGCAATTTACAAAGACACATTTAAGTTTTTGCTTCTTGCATTTTGCTCTTGCACAGTAACTGTTAGTCATTGTTTAGAATATGGTAAATTGTAAATAGACTTGCACTTGTATAGCATCTTTCGCACTCACATAAATGCATTCACACTTGCATTTATACACTGATGGCTGGGGCTATCATACAAGGTGCCACCTGCTATTCAGTCAAACATTCATCCGCACTCGTACATCATCAGGAGTAATTTGGGGTTCAGTATCATGCCTAAGGATACATCAACATGCAGACTGGAGGAGCCAGAGATTTAACCACCTACTAATGGGCGACAGGCTCTACATCCTGAGCCACAGCCACCTCACATGGGATGGGTCATTAACTCTCCTACTGGCTTGTGTTAGTGTAGCCTGTTTGTAAGTAGCCTGCAAGGACGTTTGCTGTTTGACCCCTACAATCTTTCATGCAGTGTGCATCAGTCAGACCAGTTTGGACACAAGCTGCACAGGGATATTAGGTTGGAGATGGAGAAAGCATGCAGTGCTGCGTCCTGCAAAACCACGCCCATCCGAGTGAAATATTCCTGTCCTGGATAAAATTGACAGATAGGAATAGGGAGTCAGGGTGGGAATACCGACATGTTTGTGTTGGAATCATCCTCAGCCTATAAAAGATCTGAAATCCTTGACTTTTATTTATTGTGAAGCATTGCTTTCAGCTCAGCCTCTTTGTAGTAGAATGTGCTCAAATTTTTTCATGAGTACAGTTTCGGTTGTTTACCATTACACTTTGGCTCGTGGAAAGTAATTTGACATTTATTGTTATACTGTTTATGTTTTATGGGCACTTCAGGTAGGGAAGCTGGCAGTAATGTTTCCATTTCTGTTACACGCTCTCTTCCTACTTTGCACTGTTTGGATCAGTATCAAAGCTGAAGGGATAGTTTGATGCATACTGTGCTGATTGTGGCTAAATATGGGGCAGGTATACACGTGTAATACCAAATTCCGTCCCTAAGAGCTTTATATTGATTTCTTTAGGCATTCTTGCAGAGACATGTCGTGCACTGCATCTCTTGTCGTCTCTTCTCTTTTTTCTTAGGGGTATGAGATCCACGTAACAAAGTCAGTGAAACCAGAGCCAGTTCAAATGAAAGACATAATCTCCTGCAGTGGAGCCACCTTTCTACCTAAGATGCCCTCTTCTCACAAGGTACCAGCCAGTGTTTCTCACTCAGGTCTTGAATACAACAAATGAACATTATTTTGTTATAGTCATTCAGTACATCTGTTATTATTGATTTTCTGTCACTTCCCCTCCTCGCTCTCAGCCTCAGACTGTAGTGATTTCCTGCGAGGAGGACTGGTCGCTGTGTGGCCCGGCTCTCTCTGCATCTCTCCCAGTCGTCACAGCTGAGTTCATTCTCACAGGGATCCTTCAGCAGAAAGTTGACCTTCAGACCCACACACTTTCTGCTCCTACAAATGCTCAACAGCCTGCAGGAGGCAAGGGACGGAGCAGGAAGAAGACTTAACATCACCAGGGTACACTGTAAAAACCCTCCATCTACAGTGTGTGTAGGAAATCTGCCACGGTGGGGTTTTATCATCACTCACAGATTCCCTTTTAAATCAGAGACCAGTAGAAACACTAGTGAGTCAGCTGTTCGTCTGTATTAAAGGCCCTGTTTATTCTTGGTATTGACATGCATCTTTGGTGATCCAGTCACAAGTGGATAGCGCTAAATACAAGTGTAAACAACCACCAAGAGGGATTGTGACCGGACCACTGCAACCACTTGCTGAGGCAGTCTGGGACGCATTTGACCACATACCTGCTGTAGTGAAAAGGCTAATGTGTCTTGATTACATTCAGGTGGTTGTTTTGGTAACAGTATGTTAACGCTCTATAACCTGACCATTTTACAAAAAGTTGGACAAAGTGTTGTGTGTCCATCGTTTGTTCTGTGGAAGGAGACATGTTGAAATCTCCTGACAGTGATATCTCCAGCTGTACCAACACAACCGCTAACACGAGCATGCTAACAAGCAGCCAGCAAGAGTGCTGACGTAATGCCCTTCGACCTCCAGCATTAATGACTTAAGCGGCAACGAGATCTGAACACAAGTGGGCAGGTGGAGATGCATATTTGGTGACACAGTTGTGAATGCTGATGTGTCTTGGCTGTCCACTTGTGTTTGTATCACTGAAACACACGTTAATATCAGGTGTAAACAGACTCAAAGACTAGAGGAATGTATTTGCCATGTGCAGCAAAACTTGATTGTTCACTTGCACGGTTTTTATCACATTGTGTGGATGTAGCATGGGTGCAGCTGTAAAACGTTGAAAAACGTTTGTGATGGAAGAAACAAAATTTAGGAAACTTACTAAGGAGTAAGGTGTCTCAAATTTTTACGGTTTAGAAATCTACTCTCAGTACGGTCTTTTCTTACGATCTTACCTTTTGCCTTTTACATGTGAAAAAAATGTAGTTTTTAAAGTTGCAAAAGCTAAAACCAGTGTTGCTGCTATAATTACCCTTCAACCGTCCTTGTCACTTCCCCTCTCTCATCCTCCCCTGTGCTTCACCTTTCTCTTTACGCAACAATAACAAGCGGAGCAGGAATTAACACTGCTAAATTACTGCTGCTCTCTGTGCGTCCTAAGTGCTTCTGCTCAATCATCCAGTTTGGCAGGTACCCAGCCGAGAAGTGCGAGTCGTGTAATCATGTTTGGGTGGTGAAATAGAAACAGTGGAACTGATGGGGGTTCTGTTTTGAAATACACCAGCTACGGTGGCCAGTGGATGAAAAAAAGCTCGTTTAATTTCCTGATAGGAAGTGCCGAGGTTATCATGAACCTACCAGCGTGTCTTGTCTCCATTAACAACCATCACCACCGCCACCTACTCCATTAAGGCTTCGTCCAATCCTATTACCTCCAGGGATGAGACACAATATGTAGGCACCTGAATGCTGATGCTGCTTCTACATCAATACCAATTTACTGTGTTTGTGTATACATGTTATGTTCAAAAAGACCAGTATACAGAACTCGCCTTCCCTGACCCGCTGTAAACCTTTAAACTTACTGTATTGTTTGGTGTTTTAAAGATGAACTCATTAGCTTGTAACGTAGTTTGATTTTAGAACTGTCATATAGCTAATATCTCAACACCAACTTTGTATTTGTATGAAATCATGAAATCTGTCCGTATAACTGATGAAAACATTAAATCTTTTCTATTATGTCTAACTATATGTGTATTTACTTTTGCAACTTTATACTTATATAGTCTTTGTTTAAACACTGGGGGAGATGCATATGAAGTGGTGTGAGAGGCAGGGTACTCCCTTCACTAAATTTCTTTTAATTGGGGGGGCGGCAAGTGCATGTATTCTAAATATTGAAGGGGGCGTGTCCTCTGCATTCCCCCTGAAATCTACATCTAGGCTAGTATCTGTATTTTTAAGGCTTCGATGTGAAACAATTTAGGTAAAATTTTAAGATTTGGCTAAAAATGTCAGACCTTAAGGCTAAAAATCAGTTGTTACTGATTTTGTCACAGTCTGCGTCCTGAGACTTGGGAATCAATGAAAACTCGCACCTGAAGAGGATCTCTCTTTATCTCATTTAATGTATGCCAGATTTACTCTTTTGAGGCCCCTTAGTTTAAGGATCACTAAGGCCCAAGTTTATTTCTTAAAACCCTCTTAGTGAGGGCTTTGATTGTACTGAACTGTACCTTCTGTTTATTGATGATATTGAAATGTGCACATTTGATTATTCTGGTATGTTCTTGGTTAAAGGGGAACACCACCTAATTAAGAATTCCAGTATGTTATTTCCATGGCCTTGGAAAGTTCAATCAATAATTGTGAACATGAGCTACTCTCTCAAAGCCAGACACCAGAGAAGTAACTCACAAACTTGTGATGTCGTAGTGTATAAAGTCTGGAGCGGCTCCATAGACGAAGAATGTGATGTCGATTTTGTGGACCCACAGAATGTTTTTTTTTTTTTTTTTTTCTTTTTACCCAAATGAGCTTTATTCTATTGCTGTGTTCACAGTTTGAAACAGAAAACGTACCCATATAGACCAAATCAAAATGTTACCAATAATTTCTGGTTAGAAAACCCGTGTATCATGTATATAAAATCAAACAGCACTGAACAGACACTCCCTCAATTGGTTAGTTTTTTTTAGCCACCTAAAAAAAGAATCAATATTAAAGTGTATGCTATATTTAAAATCTTTTCGCTGATTTACCTTGCTGTCAGACAGCCTTTTTTTTTTTTTTACTGTAGCTGTTATCTCAAAGCCACCAGACATGATTGACAAGGTGCTGTCTACACCTGCCTCGATCAGTTAGTGTGGAGGGTAAGGCAGTGAAAATATTCTTAATATAGCGTGCACTTCACTGATATTGATTTTTTTGGTGGATTTTTTTTAATGCTTTATATAGGCTACTGTGTCTGCAATTCAAATCAATTGTCAGTTGTCCACCTGGAAATGATTGTTGTTAAGCAATGTCACAATGATTCGGTCAAAGGTGCACTCAGTGTCATCAGTAACATCTTTCCCAATTGACCCTTTGCTAATTCCCGCCCCCAGACGCAGGCCAATCATAACGTAGCATCGGGCCAGCTCAGACCAGGGCCCGACAACAACACAGCTGTGCTCCATTGACTCTAATGCGATCGTTTCAGATTTCCTTCATTTTCAGGCTGGTTTTGTGGATTTGGAGCTAAATGTTGTGCCTGGGGCACGTCGTGTATTAATGATACTCGTTACCTGGAGAGGTTGGAAAAAGATATACGTTTCTTCCCTGTTCCAAAACCAAAATCAAACCCTGAAAAGTGTAGGGTTAGCTAGCTAGCTAC